>NW_027526233.1:97745532-98030532 GCF_048455015.1 Haemaphysalis longicornis | reverse complement strand
TATGCATGTATGTATGTATGTATGTATGTATGTATGTATGTATGTATGTATGTATGTATGTATGTATGTATGTATGTATGTATGTATGTATGCATGTATCTATGTATGCATCCATGTATGTATGTATGTATGTATTGTAATGCAGAAGATTGGCAACGTTCACCGGAAGAATCAAGACCGTCACCAATCCCCTGCGGGAGATGTGCGCCACTTTATCGTCGTCGGTAGCAGAAGCCGAATATGGAAGCCGCACCGCCATCGCCTGGAGCGACGGGGTTCTCTCTCGCTCTGTTTCCTCCAAGCGTCGACTGTGCTCGGACTGTGCCCGGCCTGCGCCCTCCTTGTCTTTCGCCTACACAGCAACCCTTGCCAATAAACCCCATTTCAAGTGGTGGAGGAGCCGGGGTCACGATCCAGTCTTGGAACTCCGGAGCTGAAAGCTGCCCGAAAGGATGACCAGCGAAGCCAACCAAACCGCTACGCCCTCGCCTCGGCCTGTGATGTGCTCTGTTGCTGTGCGTGAGCGAGACCCGCCAGACTTCAACGGCACTGACGAAAACGACGCGGAAGATTGGCTCGAAACCTTTGAGCGGGTGAGCGCGTACAACCGTTGGGACGATGTTTTCAATCTCACTTACGTGAGCTTCCCCCTGACTGGCGTCGCTGAGGTGTGGTTCAAGAATAACAAGCGTCGCCTTAAGACATGGGTTGAGTTTAAGGACGAATTCCTTGCGGTCTTCGGCCGTCCAGCTGTGCGCAAGCTTCAAGCAGAGCAGCGCTTGCGCTTACGAGCCCAGCAGGTCGGTGAAATCTTCACGAGTTACATTGAAGACGTCCTCGACCTGTGTCGGCGCGTCGACCCCTCTATGCAAGAAGCTGAAAAGATCAAGCACATCTTGAAAGGAATAGATGACGATGCCTTCCAAATGCTTTTGTTGAGGGACTTACGCACCGTCACCGAAGTCATTACATGTGCGGAAGCTTCGATGAGTTACGGAGGCAACGGGCCCTCACTCGACGATCTCTTGTACAGAATGACTGTGTGTCAAGTTTGTCAGCGATGCACGCAGATCCTTCGTTGCTTTCTTAAATCAAAGACTTCGTGCGGGAGGAGGTGGCCCGTCAGTTGTCTCTTCTACCTGCCGCGGCAAAGCCTGTGTCGACGCTAGGACCTTCTCTCGAGCATGTGATCCGAGATCAAGTTGCCGAAGCACTTTCGCCTTGTCCGCAATACGTGCCGATTGCCGCGCCAGTCACATACGCCAACATCGCCGCAAGACTATTGCCGCAGTCAACCCTGACGTACCAGCCGACGTTTCCGGTGCAACCTCGAGCTGTCCCACCTGTGCCTCCGCCTCCACGGTTTAATTCCCAGGCCGGTGGTCCGTGGCGTACTCCGGATAATCGTCCTATTTGCTTTGCTTGTGGAGTACCTGGGCACGTCGCACGCTACTGCCGCCGCCGTCCGCCGTCATTATGTGACGCTACACATGCCGGTTTTCCGCCGTCGGCTCAAGCCCAGGAGCCACTTCGCTCCCCGACTGGACCTCGCTCTTTGGATCACACCACATTTACTGACCGTCGTTCATCTTCCCCGCACCGTCGCTCGCTTTCTCCGATGCGACGTCATCCTGGTAACGAAGACACGGAAAACAAGTCGCCGCCATTCCCGAGGCAAGAACTGCGCTGACGTCGAAAAGTACAAGGCCTCACACTCCTTCGTCCCCTACTAATGTTATCGACGTTACCATAGAAGGTTTTCGCACTGTCGCCCTGGTAGACACGGGAGCTGCTGTTTCCGTCATCAAAGCCGATGTATGCCGTTTATTGTACAAAGTCCTGACGCCTCTTCAAGGACTGTCGCTCCGAACCGCAAGCGCGCACAACATTGAACCAATGGCCGTTTGCACGGCCAGAGTCGTTATTCAGGACGTGCTGTACTTCATTGAACTCATTGTGCTACCGGCGTGTTCCCACGACGTCATATTAGGGTGGGAGTTCCTTTCGCGTCATAACGCAGTGATCGACTGTGCGCGCGCAGAAGTTGAGTTTTCTTTCTGTGATGCACTATTTGATGACAGCAAAAGTGCCCCCACAACCAAACTTGTCATGGCAACCGACACCGACGTCCCGCCCTATTCTTGTGTTTGTGTGCCCGTGCGCTGCGCATCCACGACTGACGCCAGGGCGCTGTTTACGCCCTCTGACGTTTTTCTCCGCCGGAAATGTTTTCCCCTGCCGTCTGCCCTCCTTACTCTCAGCGCCAGAACGGGCAACATGTTTGTCACTAACGTGTCTTCGGCGCCGTGCGCCCTTCTGGAGGGTGAAACACTTGGCAGCTTGGAATACATAGATCCTGGTCGCGTGATAGCCATTCCGGACCGCACTTCTCAGGTTCAGGTTGCCGGACTTGACCCATGTCCGCCTGGGGCGGAGCCGTCGACTGATATTTTTCTTGCCTCTGTTGACGACGGTCTAGACCCTACCCAGCAAGTCCAACTTTTCGAGCTGCTTCAACGATTTCAATCGTCGTTCGACTTGTCCCAAAGCGCGCTTGGCCGCACATCTACAGTCGAGCACTCGATCGACACTGGTACCCATGCCCCACTCTGGCAGCGGCCTTATCGCGTTTCCCCAGCTGAGCACCGCACCATCGAGCAGCATGTGGACGACATGTTTCAGCGTGGAGTTGTTCGATCCTCAAGCAGCCCGTGGGCATCTCCTGTCGTGCTCGTCAAAAAAAGGATGGATCCATTCGCTTCTGCGTGGACTACCATCGCCTCAACAATATCACGCGCAAAGACGTCTATCCGCTTTCACGCATTGGTGACGCTCTGGACAGCTTGCAGGGGGCAGAGTTTTTCTCGTCTCTTGACTTGCGATCCGGATATTGGCAGGTACCTATGGCCGACGTAGATCGCTCGAAGACGGCATTTGTCACCCCTGATGGATTATATGAATGCAATGTTATGCCGTTCGGGCTGTGTAACGCCCCGGCAACATTGGAACGCATGATGGACAATATTCTGAGGGGACTCAAGTGGAAAATTTGCTTGTGCTACTTAGACGACATTGTCATTTTTTCTGCCGATTTTCCGACGCACCTTCAGCGCCTAGAACAGGTTTTAACCTGTCTTTCTCGAGCTGGACTACAACTGAACGTAAAAAAGTGCCACTTCGCCGCGAAGAAGTTAGCCATCTTGGGCCACGTCGTCACCAAGGACGGCGTTCTACCCGACCGAGCGAAGCTCCGTGCAGTGGCCGAGTTCCCGAAGCCCACTAATATAAAATCTCTTCGGAGCTTCATAGGTTTTTGCTCATACTTCCGACGTTTCATCCTCAACTTTGCCTCTATCATTGCGCCATTGACGAAACACCTTGGTGGTGCCAGCGACTTACCTGACTGGTCCCCAGCTTGCGACCACGCGTTTGAGACTGCTTTGTCTACTGACCTCTACACCTGTACTTCGCCACTTCGATCCTACAGCGCCTACTGAAGTTCACACTGACGCCAGTGGAGTTGGCCTTGGGGCCGTGCTTTTCCAACGATGACCTGGTGTTGACGAGTATGTCGTTGCCTATGCGAGCCGCACGTTGACGAAAGCTGAAGCGAATTATTCGGTAACCGAAAAGGAGTGTTTGGTCATCATCTGGGCGCTTGCTAAGTGTCGAACATATCTGTACGGCCGCCCATTTGATGTGGTCACTGACCACCACGCGCTTTGCTAGTTGGCGTCGTTAAAGGATCCGGCAGGTCGTCTTGGGCGATGGGCGCATCGCCTACAAGAATACGACATCAGCGTCATATACAGGTCCGGTCAGAAGCATTCTGATGCCGACACTCTGTCACGTTCACCAGTTTCTTCTCACCTTGCGAAGCCGTCCGGTGACCTGCTGGCCCTTTCGGTGACTGATATGGCAGTCGAGCAACGGAAGGATCCCTGGATCGCTTCCCTCATCAGCTACCTATCCGATCCTTCCAGGGCCGCTACGACTCGGGCTCTGCGTAGGCAAGCATCACACTTTGCGGTACGCGATGGGCTGCTTTATCGCCGCAACTACCACGCCGACGGCCGCAAATGGTTACTTGTCATCCCTCAACATTTGCGATCCGATGTGTGCGCCTCTTTTCATTCCGATCCCACGTGCGGTCATGCCGGCCAGCTCAAAACCTATCAACGTTTGCGCATTCGTTACTTTTGGCGTGGGATGTACAGCTTTATGCTCAAATACGTTCGGTCCTGCCAAGACTGCCAACGACGAAAGGCGCCGGTGCCCCATCTGAGCGATCCTTTGCAACCGCTGCCTTGCCCGGCCAAGCCTTTTGACCGTGTTGGCATTGACTTGTACGGCCCATTACCTTGCACAGCCGCTGGAAACCGCTGGGCTATAGTGGCCATTGACCACTTAACACGGTATGCAGAGACCGCTGCTCTGCCAACTGCCACGGCACGTGACGTTGCCTCGTTTCTCTTGCATCGATTTATACTTCGTCACGGTGCCCCTAAAGAACTGCTCAGTGACCGGGGCCGTGTCTTCCTGTCTGACGTGATTTCGGCGCTTCTTAAAGAATGCCATATCATCCATCGCATGACCACAGCTTACAACCCGCAGACAAATAATCTAACAGAGTGCTTTAACCGCACCCTTGGAGATATGTTGTCTAAGTACGTGGCGTCCGATCATACAAATTGGGACCTGGTGCTTCCATACGTGACGTACGCCTATAACACCGCCATTCAAGCCATGACTGGGTTCTCTCCATTTTTCCTTTTATCCGAGCGTGAGCCATCGTGTATGTTGGACACCATTCTGCCGTATCGTCCCGATCCATCTGAGTGTGGTCCGGTCTCGGAGGACACTTAGCGTGCAGAAGAATGCCGGCAACTTGCTCGTTCTTTTACCACGGAAGAACAGGGCCGCCAAAAATCTCACATTGATGGCAAGCTCGTGCCGAGCTTCATTCCTGATTCTCGTGTATGGCTCTGGGTACCCACTCGGACTCCTGGTCTTTCCTCGAAATTCCTCTCAAACTATCAAGGCCCTTACGGCGTCATCGAACAGACTTCCCCAGTCAGTTACGTTGTCGAGCCCTTAACACCTTCCCAGGATCTCCGACGCCGTGGTCGGGAAACAGTGCATGTTGAACGTCTAAAACCCTATTACGATCCACTTCTTTCGCCAGAGCCTTGAGTCGCCAGGGTGGCTACCCTTTTCGCCCGGGGGTGATTGTAATGCAGAAGTTTGGCAACGTTCACCGGAAGAATCAAGACCGTCACCAATCCCCTGCGGGAGATGTGCGCCACTTTATCGTCGTCGGTAGCAGAAGCAGAATATAGAAGCCGCACCGCCATCGCCTGGAGTGACGGGGTTCTCTCTCGCTCTGTTTCCTCCAAGCGTCGACTGTGCTCGGACTGTGCTCGGCCTGTGCCCTCCTTGTCTTTCGCCTACACAGCAACCCTTGCCAATAAACCCCATTTGTATGTATGCATGTATGTATGCATGTATGTATGTATGTATGTATTTATGTATGTATGTATGCATGCATGCATGCACGTATGTATGTATGCATGGGTGTATGTATGTATGTATGTATGTATGTATGTATGTATAAGTATGTATGTATGTATGTATGTATGTATGTATGTATAAGTATGTATGTATGTATGTATGTATGTATGTATGTATGTATGTATGTATGTATGTATGCATGCATGCATGTATGTATGTATGCATGTATTTATGCATGTATGTATGTATGTATGTATGTATGTATGCATGTATGTATGTATGCATGCATGTAGGTATGTATGTATGTATGTATGTTTGCATGTATGCATGTATATATGCATGTATGCATGTATGTATGTGTGTATGTATGTATGTATGCATGCCTGCATGTATGTATGTATGCATGTATGTATATATGTATGTATGTATGCATGCATGTACGTATGTATGTATGCATGCATGTATGTATGTATGTATGTATGTATGTATGTATGTATGTATGTATATAGGCATGTATGTATGTATGTATGCATGCATGTATGTATGTTTGTATATATGCATGTATGTATGCATGTATGCATGTATGTATGCATGTATGTGTGTATGCATGCAGGTATGTATGTATGTATGTATGCATGTATGTATGTATGTATGTATGTATTTATGTATGTATGTATGTATGTATGTATGTATGTATGTATGTATGTATGTATGTATGTATGTATGAATGAATTCATGTATGTATGTATGCATGTATGTATATATGTATGTATGTATGCATGTATGTATGTATGTATGTATGTATATATGTATGTATTCATTCATGTATGTATGTATGTATGCATGTATGCATGTAGGTATGTATGTATGTATATATGTATGTAGGCATGTATGTATGTATGTATGCATGTATGTATGTATGTTTGTATATATGCATGCATGTATGCATGTATGCATGTATGTATGCATGTATGTATGTATGCGTGCAGGTATGTATGTATGTATGTATGTATGTATGCATGTATGTATGTTTGCATGTATGTATGTTTGCATGTATGTATGCATGTATGTATGTATGTATGTATGAATGTATTCATGTGTGTATGTATGTATGTATGTATGTATGTATGTATGTATGTATGTATGTATGTATGTGTGCATGTATGTATACACGTATGTATGTATGTATGCGTGTGTGCATGTATGTAGTCATTTCCTGCTGCCATGCGATCAACATTTCGATTCTTTAGCCAGAAGTTTGTGTAGCCAAAATATTTCTAAACTGCTTAATCTGGAAACAAACATCTTACTTCGCAACTTTATTTAGCGGAAAAGTCAACCTTAGGCATACCTAAGGCAAACATATCAGTGCCTAAGTGGTGCTGGTAGTTCTTTTTTTTTAATGAAGTACAATGTGTGCCATATTCCAGGTACCGAAAACAACATTTTGGCTCAAAATTCAGAAAGGTCACCACGTCCACTGTAGACCCGCCTTCGGTATTAGAGTGCAGATTTAACCAAACGTTAATGTCAATAGCCCGTGATGAAAACAACTCAGTTTAATTGAATTGCTCTTGGTCATTTATCGCCGTGTTAATCATCGGAAGAGACCGAGAGGAGGGGAAGCGCGCGAGACGTGGACAACGGAGAAAAGAGTAGTACTCAAGCATAATATCGGACTGTAAACCAATGGTGTAAACAGGCGGAAAGCAAAGCAAAGGATAGGTAAACCACTGTGGCGAAGGGAGAGTTTTTGGATTACACTGAGTAAATTTTTCTTTTTGCTTTCTGTTGATCGGTTGTTTTCAGCGCTCTTCGTTTCAGCTCCAAATAAAGAAAACCGAAAACATTCCTTGGAAGATATGCTCAGGGATCAAGAAAATACATAAATTTTACCAATAAAAAAAGCTAACTACTCGGGGAATTTCAAAACACCGAAACAATGTAAACTGAGTTCTGCTTCACAAATCGGCAAATGATGTTCCCGTTTCAATTTTTTAGCCACTAGCTCAATTCCACTTGGAGCAAACTTTGCCGCAAAATACTTTAAAACACGTCCCATGTATCGTAACGGGTGCAAAGACTGAGAAATAAAAAAAAATTGCTCCCAAGAAGGCCGGTAGATTCCCGATACGTAAAGATTTCACGATTTAGTTGTGATAATAGCAAGCGTGGGCAGTCTATCGACCACTAAAAGCTTTTTTCTAGGCTATACAATATGCAACTGCTTTTTGATGTGTCCAGTAGCCTTTAATTTTGAAAGATAAGTAAAAGGTTTTCAGCTTGCCTATTGCACAAAAATAAATATTTTAAAACATGATGACTGTGATCAAATAGGTTTCAAGGGTAATTTTGTTTTAAGTATTCGTAAATCAAGCTGGCCATGACTCTAAAATATTTTAATATTTGGAGAAAATCCACGGCTCATATGTATCCCACATGGCAAAAAGATAGCTCAAAATATTTCTACGTGGTTACAGAATAGGACCTGGTTCACTTAGATAGATCTATTGTGTCGGAACGATTCTAGGCCGAAAGTGTTAGCGATCAACCAGTACAAAAGTTTGCCTGCAAGGGCTCCTTGTGTTTCAAGATGACGGTAGTGCCGACACCATGGACCCCGAGCCCATGTGGGTTGGACCCACCCACGCCCTTGGCTGTGCGTGGCTTTTCGGTGTCTGGGGAAAATAGAATCCTGGTTGTTGAGCCAAAGCCATGGTTGTTTTGGACTTTCATGGCCCCCTGGCAGAGGCAACACACCACTTCGGCCCCCGCTTCCCGTAGACGGTGCCCCCAGTCTGACCCTACCTGGGGGGAGCAGCCAGTCGCCTTTTCCTGTCTTCTCCATTCTTTTCCTTTCCTATTTTCTTTTCTAACTTTGTCCGGTGATGTTTTCTTTTCGTCATTTCTCCGTTTTTTCTCCAGGCGGCGAAGGTTAACCTAGTGCGAAGGCTTCACCCTACATTCCTAGCATACGGTTATTGTGGCAACGTACAGTTAGCATGGGGGGAAAAGCCATGATCCTTGGTTGGGCTCCGTGGTGGGTGACTGGCCTTGCCACCGAATTCATTCCGTATTTTATGGCTTCCTTCGCCATTCCACCCAAAAGAACTGATCGGCCCCCAAAAGAAGGCCGCAACGAAGAACTGTTCAAACCGATTTCTAACCTCGTTTTCAACAACCCTGACAACTTCCCACGCTTTCTCATTATGCACTGAGCTGATAAGGCAACCCCCGTCACCAGCAAATCTTTGTTTTAGATGCGACGCTGAGAGCATCTCTTTTCGGCAGCACTGTCCTTCCTTCGTGCGTCTGTTGTTGTCCGCAGCCTTTCCACTCTCCCCCTCTCCTCTCCGGTAGCGAACACTCTCTCGTGAGGGGCATTGGATTGGATTGGCTTGGCTTGGCTTCGATTGCATCGAATTGGATTTGGATTGGATGGGATTAAATTTGATTGTGTTGGATTGTGTTGCGTCGTAGCCACGGCAGACGCACTGGCGCCGGAGCGTGCCCAGGTGAGAGCAAACACACTGTCTCAACATCTGCGGGTGTGCGGCCCAGCGCGCTCTCACTCCGCCGGTGGGCGGCGCTGCGCGCGGTGCTGCGCATGTGCAGTACTCTCTCTCTCCGCGGTCTCCTCTCCTTCGGGAGCGCTGCGCATATAACCGTTCTGCCGCTCTCCGGCGGCCTTTCGGTCGACGGATGCTCTCCGCTTTGCGCTTGAACCCCCTCAGAGTCGCATCACACCAGGGTTTCTTTGAGGGGAGGTGTGCGTAATTTTTTAGTTATAAAGTTAATTGAAACCTTGATAGGCGAAAACTATGAAGCGAAAAAGCTCACTTCCGGGGACCTGCTGATCGAAGTCAAGAGTACAGAGCAGTACAACACCCTTTTGAAGCAAACCAAGCTAGCCGAACTTGAAATAACTGTGACTCCCCACCGTACCCTAATAGCTGCCAAGGTGTCATCTACGAACCAGAATTGATAACGAAACAGACTCTGACGTGCTTGAAGGTTTGCGCGAGCAGGGTGCAACCGCTGTGCGACGAATCACCATGAGACGAGACGGAAACGAAATTAACACCAACCTCATAATATTGACCTTTGATCGCTGCACTTTGCCTGAGTACGTAAATGCAGGATTTCTGCACTGTAGGACCAGAGCATACATCCCAAACCCGCGATGTTATTTCATCTGTCAGAGGTATGGGCATGACAGCAACTCGTGCCGAGGAAAACAAACACGTGCGAAGAAGTGCTCTGAGCAGGACCACTCTGCAGACGACTGCAGAAGCACAAAACTTAAGTGCAGCAACTATGGAGGACCCCATGGAGCATACTCTCGCACTTGCCAGGAGTTTAAGAAAGAAAAAAAAAATTCCCCCGCATTTCCCCGAGGGGGAGAATGTGAAAGTGCGAATGCACGGTTGTCGGCCCGCTTGCGGCGCTTGCGCTCGGCCCCCGCAGCCCACCGCCTCGCCGCCTTCTCTTCCATCTCTTCCATCGGGTTTGTAGTATCACGTGTACACCACGCAGTTATCAAGCCGCTATAACGCCGCTGAGTCGCCAACGCACGCCGCTGACGACGTAGTTTGAATGCGTTAAAGATATAAGGCGCGTCACTAACACTGATATCACCGTCGCGTCCGTGGCTTGGTCGGTAGGGCGTCGCGCTGCGGCCGCAAAGTCCTCGGATCGAAACCTGGCGCCGGATGCTGTTTCTTTTTTAAATATAGAGGAGCACTGCGGACGCTGCCGCCGCCGGCGGTGGATGGTTTGGGGTCGCTTATAAAGTGCATTCGCACTTAAAAGAAATCGTAAACGTAAAAGTCACGCAAAGTCCTTCATTTCCAGAAGCCCGTAAGGGTTATGCTCTGCTTCCTTCAAGGAGCTACGCCAGCGCGGCCCGCCGGGGGGTGTGGTGGCGTCTTGTTTCTGCGGCCACTCAGATCAGTGAAACTGACTTGTTCGGCACCCACCCCTCGAAGCGCTGCCCCAGCAGTCCATACAACTCGTGCATCTCCAGCAGTGCCCGCAGGTGTTGCACCTGACCAGAATTCCTCTGGGGGTGGCGTTGCTGTCGCTCCTCGGCAGACTCTGGCCGCCGACCGTGCGGTGGCAATGGATGTGGGCACAGGAGGCCCCTCTTCTGCAGCCATGTACAGCACATCAAAAAAGGTTATTGCTGGATCTTCTGCCATCCCAACAAACGTGTTGCGGGATGGGCGCCGTAAAACCTCCCTCCCGTCAACGCCCAAAACCTCGGACGTGGACATTGATGTCACGCCATCTCGACCTGCATCGCAGTCATCCAAAGAATAACGCGGCAGTCTTGGCTGTGCGAAAAACCACAAGCTCCCCAAGTCACTGGCCCTGATTCCGGCTCAGTGACATAGGGATCTCCATACAACCAAAACCTATGCTCAGCATCTTTCCTCTAATCTTCTATGGCAGTTCAAAGCATTATAAAATGGAACTGTAGGGGATTAATTAGAAACCTCGATGATGTCTACTAAATCCCTCATAAGTACTGTATCATCCAAATATCCTATGCCTACAAGATACACACTTAAAACCTACACAAACCAACTTTCTCAAACAATACTCGGTATTCAGGCGAGACAGGGACTGCTGCACTCACTCCTCTGGTGGTGTAGCGATTGTCTTGCAGAAGTCTGTCCCATGCCAACCTCTTCAGTTGCTCACTGCCCTCGAAGCTGTGGCAGTCCGAGCAATCGTCTTCATGGGTTAATAACAGTTGGCGCTCTATACATTTCCCCGGATTTCCTTCTATCGATCTTAGAATTCGAGTCCCTCATAGATAGGCTCCCGGAACCCTTCTGATTGGTAGGCGACTTTAATACTCACAGTGAACTCTGGGTGTCTCAACGGACAGATGCCCGGGGCCGCTTCCTAAAAAAGTTTTTTTTCTTCTGGGGATTGTCTACTCAATAAACGACAGCCGTCATACTACAACACTACACACAACACATACTCACACATAGACCTGGCAATCGACACATCTGTCCTCTTTCCATCTGTTGAATGGGGAGGCGACAACAATCCTTACGGGAGCGACCACTTCCCAGTCATCCTGCAAAGCATTGCCAAAATCCCTAACAGTTCCAACTCTCGTAAAAGGTTTAAGTAATCTGCCCCAGATTGCCTGAAATATAAACAGCTATCTCAGCTTTTATACACATCTTTCAGCCATTTGAGTAATTTACCACAAAATTTCTAACCTTGCTGATATTCAAATTTTGCAAATTGACCTTAACAGTGTAACTTACTGGTGCAACAAATGGCACATGAAGATTAACATTACGAAGTGCAAAAGTATGAGGATATACCGGCAGCCCAATAAAAATACACGCATGCGTATTTTCTTCACGATATTCCTCTTGTACATGTTAACTCGTATAAATATCTTGGTGTACATATTTCTGATAACCTGTCATAGAACACTCACATTGACCACGTAATAAAGAACGCTAGTCGCATGCTAGGTTATTTGCGCCGGAATTTTTCTTCCGTACCTTCATCTTTAATAACCCTGTACAAAACACTCGTCCGTTCCAAATTAGAATACGCATGCGCCATATGGCATCCTCACCAAACCACGCTCACCCTGGCTCTAAATATGTTCAAAACCGTGCCGCTCGTTACATATTATCATCTTATTCACGTCTTGCCAGTGTCTCATCTATGAAAAATACGCTTAATCTCCCCAGCCTTTCACACCGTCGCAAATGCTCTCATCTATGTTTGTTTCACAAAATTTATCATCACATCCCCACATTAGAGGATCAAATTATCACTCCCCCCCCCCGTTACGTGTCATCTCGACTTGACCATTTCAGTAAAGTTGGTGTACCATATTGTCGTACTGATATGTATCATGAATCATTTATCCCCAAAACCAGCGTAGAAGGGAACCGCCTCCCTCCCACCATCGCTGCCATTATTGATGCCACTCTCTTTAAAGCAGCCATTCACAACGCTTCTTGTTGAATCGCTCATTTGTTCTTGATTTCTGTTTCTATGCCGTTTGTGTAAAACAACTGCACCTTATGTAATTATCTTACCACTCCTTTCTGTTATGCCCTATGAGCCTTGAAAGTATTTTCTATAAATAAATAAATAAATTGTTGAAGCCTGTGAACTGATTATGGCCCATTTACTTCATGCCGCCAAATCCTCAATTCCGCAAACATCTGGTGCCCCACCTTAACACTAAGAGGCCGTGGTGGAATGAGGAGTGTCGGTATGCGAGGAAGGCCAAAATAAGGCATGGGGTGTCGTCGGCAGGCATCCCACTTCTGAAAATCTCATTTCCTTCAAATGTGCGAAAGCACAAGGAAGGCCCATACGCGAGCAAGCCAAAAAAGAGAGCTGGCGCTCTTTTGTGACTTCTATCACTTCATACACAGATACAGGCAAAGTATGGAATAGAATTAAACATCTGAATGGACGTAAAACACACACCCTACCCTTGGTTAGCAGTGCGTGTTTGCGCAGGTTCGTCAGGATAGCCGAGTGTTCAAGTTTTCAAAGGCCTACGTGAGGTCAAGAACTAAAATGGTTCTAATGTCAAGTGGAAAGCAGTGCACCTCAACGATGACGTCGTATCTGAGGCGAGGCATCACGTCTTGCCCAGAGAGTTCTGTTCGAAAGCTGATCATCCTGTGCGGAGAGATACCGGTGTCCTTCATGTAGCTGTTGAGCGTGTTGAGTATGACGTGCTCCATTAATTGCCCCACACAAGACGCGAGCGAAATCAGTCTGAGATTTTCAAGGTCCAGTTTCTTGACCAGCCGGCGGATGATTAGCACATTTCCCGTTTTCCACATGTCGGGTATTTGGCCCCGCTCTCAGCACACGTTGATATAGCGGTTGTGGGCTTAAAGTGATTATTCGTCCATATTTTGGATCATATTATTCGTGATGCCATCTGAACCTGGCGACGAGCGAGTTCATAGAATTCAGATCCTAACCAGGGCATCGCTTACCATGGTGGGCCGATCAAGGAGGTCACTTTCCTTTTCAGTGCAGCGATGAAGTACCTCACGTGCGGAGTCGCGGAAGTATCTATACTTTTCTTGAATAGCTCGGTGTCAGAACCCTTAAAGTTGCGTACAAGTATGTTGAGGTTGTTTTTCTGTGTGGCTTTACTATTGTCGCGGTCGATGAGCCAGCGTAAAATACTCCACGTCTTTGACCGTTCAATTTTGTGTTCCATTCGATCACACGTGCTGTGCCAATTTCGGCGTGTTAAGATTTGTGTAATCTTCAATGTCGCGATTGAGAGTAGTGAGGCGCCGCCTGAGGTTGCGACATGGCTTTTGTTTCCGAAGTCTCTGGTGCAAACTGTGCTTGGACTCTCACATGTGAAGAAGATGTGCATAGGCTGGAAAAAAGCCTCCATCTGCTAATATTTATTTAGTACCCAGCTTAGCATCTCTGCAGAGTTGCTCTGTCCATTCCCAAATGTCAGATATCTCTTCGATGGAAGGGTTGCTCGCAACATAAGATAACATACGTTCGGTAGACCGTATTTTACGGAAGGCGTCCCAGTCGATAAGGTGCAGTTTTCACCGTACGGGTAGTTAGTGACCCTAGATTCGAACCCAGTAAGGACGATGCAGTGATAACTGCATTAGATTTTTTTTACTGTTGCGCCAAGTGGCATCTTTGCGCGTGTTTTTGAGAAGGTGAGGTCTGGAGCAGTATCGCCACTCAAGCTGTTTTCTGTGCGGGTGGACTCCGTCCGGTCAGTGATCAAGGTGATGCCCTCCCTACGCGTATGGACACAGAGGTTTCACCCATTTATCGCGTCCCGTTTATAGCTCCGCAGGGTGTGGTGAGCGTTGACATCTCCGACTACTGTTAGGGTGTTTCCCCTGGCCAGTTCATTTTACCGAATTCATGGGTGCTTCGAGGAGAGCTGTATATGTTAAGTATAAATATGCTATCGGTTCTGTATTTGTTGTCTCGAATTAACTCAACAAGAACGTGAGCCGCAGACAATTCGCCCACCTCGGCACCACGATGAATAGCCGTAATATTTCAAAAGGGTCAACTGAAGGGCTTGTTGATACATCATATCGTTTGAAAACAGCGCGGAAGACGGGACTGAGCAAGTATTACTGTGTCGTCTATTACTTGCTCAGTCCTGTCTTCCGCGCTGTTTTCAAACGACGTAATATTTCGCCTCATGAGACTCGCTACCTTGGGCTTTTTCTTTGAGTTGCACCAGCGGCGTCTTCTCCTAAGTCTGCGAAAGATTTGTAATTGCCGACCTTCGCGAAAGCATCTGTCTCTTGAAGACAAACGACGTCAGACTTCTCGTTGGAATCCTTGGTCGAAAAAAAGTGTTCAAGGTGGCGCGTTTTATACTAAATCCTCGACAGTTTCATTGTGAGACGATAAGCGTGGTACCCTGCCAACACTACACATTTTGAAAAAAAATAATTTACAAGCCATATACCTTGGTCTAAGCGCCTTTTGTTCTTGTAGCGGTATATGATGATAATGATGAGGATGATGGTTTCACGTTGCCGTGCAGTGCCCACAACGAGCAAATCAAGCCAAATGTAGTGTTATACTGAAACTCCTGCAAAGCTACACCCGCCGCGGTGGCTCAGTGGCTAAGGCGTTGCGCTGCTGAGCACAAGGTCGCGGGTTCAATTCCCGGCCGCGGCGGCAGCTTTTCTGATGGAGGCGAAAAGCAAAGACGCCCCTGTGTACGATATTTCGGCGCACGATAAAGATCCCTAGGTGGTCAAAATTAATCCGGAGCCCTCCACTACGGCGCGCCTCATCGCCTGCGTTGCGTCGGCGCGTTAAACCCCCGACCCCCGAATCAATCAATCCTGCAAAGCTACATACTAAAAGCTTTCAGTAAAAATAAAAGTAAAATGAGATGAAACAACTGATGATGACTGGTTTATAGATCCAGGTATGACTATGGGTGGTATTTATTCAGGTGTAAAAATTTGATGTTTTCAAAAACATCTAAATGAGAATAACCAAACACCTGGGATAGTCGGCTACAAAGTGAGATTGATGTGGTGGAGCGTACTGTCTGTACCACTCTGAAAAGTTTTGGTGCGTTGTTGTGTCGCGTGCTTTGCATTCGGTCAGGTGGTGAATTACGGAGAGATACTCTCCACACCTGCTACATAGAGGTGTGGGGAGTACCCTGGGAACAGGGGCGAGTGTTACATGTGTGTGGCGTGTACGTAACCTTGGTGAGGCAACTTCAGTGCTCATGCTGTGTGAGTAAAATGTGTATTGGCAACAGTACGGTTGTACAATGTGCAATTAGTTATCTTTCGGCTCACTTCAGTGGGTTTGCAATGGGGTCCGATGCGTGGCTTAGCATCGCTGTTAGGACCTGTTATGTGCACTGTTTTAATGAGCTGCAGCAGCAGCAGCCATGTCGTCCTTGATCTCATTCCCAGCAATCCCAGAGTGTCCTAGAACCCGAAACACGTTGACTTCCAGATTTACGGAATACGCTAACATATGAATCGTAAACGAAAGTTTACAACAAAATTTTTGGAGGCATTTAGGATGATGATGCCCACAAGACGAAATTTAAATCTCGTAAATTTTACACTTATAATTGGGGTGAACAATATTGCTCTTCTCAACGAAGAAAATGTCGTATACGCCCAGCGTGAAATGTCTGGTGCGTGTGCTTATCGTTCTACATGTATTAAAATTAAATACGTGTGCCGCACAGAACGCACACAACCAGTTCTTGTCACCTGGCTTTGTAATTCTGCGCAAGAATATTTCTCCTGTAGAAAAAATAAATGTTGCTGAATTGAACTTGTTGGCGCTCTCTTTTTTAAAAATTACAAGAAATTACAGTCAATGTTTATAGCTAGGTCGAGAACAAACATAGCTAGCGGCGTTTTGCACAAAATGTCTTTACTGAAAACATCCTGCGCCGGAAGAATAAAATGTGGTAAATAAGGAAGTCCAACATATGCTTTACATAATTTTTCACGGCACGCTGGTTGATGAAATAGGGCGCTAATTTAATCGTGAGCGTTTATTATCCAATTTACCGAGTAGAACTGCCTTTCCGTGTTCTCAATCTGGAGGCAGCATACCCGTTGAAACTTAGTTTGAAAATAGTAAACACATATAAGCTGCACAAATCTGTTTAGTGTTTGCTAGACGTTTTTAGGTAATGTCGGTTATACTCGGAGACATGAAAGTTTGATATTGTTAATTAAGGACGAAATTCCGGATGGAAAAAGGTAGTAGGTGGCATATTATTCACAATGTTGGCATGTGGAATAAAAATGACAGTTAACTTTGTTGACGGAAACATGATGCAAAGGATGTGTTGAACAGGTGGACACAATCAGCATTGGTTAAGGCATCACCTCACTCGTTCAATGTTGTAATAGTGCGTGAGTTTTGAGGGTTTAAGACTTAGTTTTTTTGACTTGCTCATGAGCATGTTTGGAACGTCAGAAAGTATTAATGCGTATGTGGCATCGCCCATCGCTCCCAGATAAGCAGTTTAGGCCGTTTTATACTCGTTCTATGCATCAAGAGTGTTACGGCATTTAGCTACGCTAAAGAGATGTTTTTTTTCCTGTTTTCTAGTCGTTTTATCGCTAAGTTTAGCTAGGCTTGGGCTGAATTGTCATGAAGGTTAATTTGAGGAATGTGTTTTCCAACACGTTCGCTTTGGTGCGTTTTCATAATAGGCCGATTTTCGACTGAAATATGATAAGAATGTGCCTTTTCCTAAGTTGCTTAACACTGTGTCAATTTATAAATAACGGCTGTTAGGTGTTGTTTTTGTACAAGCGAATAGTTTCTTAACATTCGGAGTCAAAGCAGGTCTAGGTACGAAGTCGATTTGACGATATTTATGGGGACAAATTCAGGTGAGCTATGCAATGGATGACACCCTCCCGGGATTAGTTGCGAGGACAAAGTATGCATAAGAAACACCTAGTAAATCTCAATGAGGTGCGGCATGGCATTCAAGCCATGTGATTTCCAGATCTCATAAAATGGTTACAGGTGTACAGGGTGCAATATTGTTGAAATCGGCAAGCCCCCCAACCCCCCACACCCCCACACACACACTTTCGTGCTGTTGCGATCATTTCGCAACAGTAAAAGTTTGGTCGGTCAGCAAATACTTCGTTTTCCGTTCCGTCACCTGTAATCCCTGTTTCAATTATTATTAAAAATGTGCTGCCAGATGAGCAAATAAATTATAGGGATTGTCATCGTGTTGGGATGTAGCTGCGTGTGTTAGCAGAAATAGCAGGGGGCAACATTTTAGATCGAAGGGCGAGTCGAGGGTGAGGAGGCATATGTTGATGACAGGGCAATTGCATTGATAAGTCCTTAACAGAACTTGTGGAATAGGCAAACACGTGTCGTTTTGTACCAATAAGAAAGGGTTTCAAGCCCAGAGAATAATACGTGGATTTTGATTTGGTGAAAGCAGTAAGGTGTTTGTGAGCAACTCGGGTAGGCTGAAAAAAATCTTCACCCACGCTGACATTGCCTCTCTTATTTCGGAGCCCTTACAAAGCAGAGAATCTTTCGTTTTCAGTTGAATATATTTTGCGATGCCTGGATTATCTTGACCTTCTGAGCCACATCCAAGGTGGTGAGAACGGTCAATGTAGTTGGAATCAACAAGTAAATGTCAAATTTTGTTCATAACGGCAGATGAAGATTTTTTGAAATTATGCAAATGAATCTTCCGGATTATTACAGGGGTGTTGTATAATGTTAGGTGACTACGATGGGTTGTGTTTCTGGTATAATCCATGTGTGTAGCAAGGCGGACCCTCTGGGTAGCCACTGTCGGTAGTGTCTGTTCTTAAAGTGTGTAGGTCGGTTCGCAGGTTTACAATTACGTTATAGTGTTCCTCTTGGTCGGTCATGCGGTTATTTAATTTCGATAAGATTTTGTATGCTGGCGGTAACTTGTTTTCTTTTTTAGTTTCTGTACTTCATCAATTACTTTAAACTGGCCAGCCAGTATTTTTCTCAAATCTCTTATAACTTCATCAATGTCGGTGTCAAGGTTCATTCGGTATCCCACGACAGCTGCACCAATGAGTTTATGATATTACCACACGCGTGAAAACTGCCGCAGCGCAGTGCCGCTGGGTCGACAGATGCATTAGAAACTAGTTGCTGGATTTTAATCTAACACAGTTTTGCGCTCCACTAACCTTCATTGGGAGAAACGGCAGATTAGTGCTTTGCGTTGAAGCAAAGCCACCGACCCAACAGAAGGCGTGAAAAACCAGGTGCGGGTTTTTAGGCATGTTGGTGATCATGGTGTTGATGAAGCCGCTTTCCTAGTAGTGTCCAGAGCCAGCGTTTATACCTCCTATGTAATATAGCTATGACCCGTTAAGAAACTCGGCATAACCTGAAATTTCTTTTAGCGTCTGACTGTCATATAGTTGCTTTCCAGAAAGTTCTGGGCAAACATCAGTTACACTGTTTTTCTGATACCATACTTCTTTCGTAGATAGACATGCAATGTCACCAGATACAACGTCGATTACGTTTCCATCTTTATTGTGAACAAATTATGGCAAGTAACAAAACACGACAAAACTGCAGAGCGTTCTTAGTGGCTTAGTGTCTTAGTGTCACGAAGTCAAAGATGACGCAGTTGTCTTGAATTAAATACAAGTTTATTGGAGCGAACTTGTGATCCCCAAACAACTCAAATAATACAGAGGTGTCGAAGAAGCAGCAGTCAATGAAGTGACGTGCGCGTGCAAGTGTCGGCGAATCGAATACCGCGGTCTCTGCTCTGCGGTCATTTATCTCTTGGCGCGAATGTTTTAGCCATCGAGTTACATCCAGAACCCTGTATTTCAAAGAAGAATATTTTAGGCAGGAGATGTTAGTTCGAAACACTCTCCTTATCAAAGGACATAACATGAGCGGACAAAAATAAAGAATGGAACAAGCGCTTCCCTTGGCCCACAGATAACATACACAACAGAGCCCGGCGCAGCCGGTCCGCGAAAACAAAACATTAATAAGCAAACTGAATGCATGGTTTGCGGCATTATAATTCTATAAAGGATACTTGCAATACCACAACAGTTAAACCCGTTTTCCGTTGTGAGATAGAGAAGGCCGTGCTTCTCTGTGAAACGCGCAATGTTGGGTGCCTGCTCACAAAGTACAAACCTACACTGATCTACCTAAAGTCAGCTTCACTACTCAACACAAATACAGTGCGGGGAATAGATATTTCCACGTCCAGTTAAAACGGTCGTGATAAATATGAGCGTGGTAGTAAAGTTTCTTATGAATTCAATGTTTACTCGGTACTGGTTTTTTTGGAGCTGCGAAACCTTCTCAATAGGAAGGTAACACAATCCCAGGGCAGACTACCGTAAAGCTAGCCCTAGAAAAGCTCCAGTGTTAGAACAGGCGAAGCTAATTCGGTCGCGCTCTTCTTTACGGCCGTGAGAAACGTGGACCGGAACATCTGTCTCGAAGAACTACTTATCCACACTACGTGTGCGGCCGCGGGCGCGTAGGTCGGCGGATTCGCGTTCCAACCTGCTGATCCTCGTATGCAACACACATCCACCTAAGACAGTGATTAATTACTAGAAACCGTGCCATCTGCATCCATTTACCTATGCTTGCCGTAAACGCTAGTATTAGACCGATGCCATTGAGACGCAAGAACTGAAGCTCTACTCATATTCTGAAGCAGTGGAACAAAGCACAGGGAGGAGGAGACGAAGCTGCATAACAACAAAAGCAAGAAGAGGTGTTGCAACCGACCCAAGTGCACGGATAAGGATTGGCGTGTGCAACAAACCGCTATCGCATTATTTGTCTGTGGCAAAGCTGTATAAACATGTTCACCGTGAAGTCGTAACAGCATCGTGGGACGGGAGGTGCGAGTAGAAACTTAGTTACGTTCGCGATTACAAAATCCGCATTAGGTTGAGTAAGGGGAACCAACAGAAGGAGGATGGTTTTCGCACGCCTCAGGGTACGCAGTGTCTTCACAGAAAGCAACCTCTGTGAGCCAAAACTCATTCTCGCCAGAACCCAGATCTCAACATGGCCACGGACAATGATTTGTCACTCTTATACTGAAATGGCTGACGCCTGAAATATAACACACCAGAACCTAACTGAACCTAACGAACCTGAGCGTTCACGTTCTTAATTACAAACTCATTTTGACACTGCTGCAGGAACGTGTGGCTTCGCTTGGGGGCTGTGAGGCTACAAGAGCTACTTCACACTGCACTTCAAAAAATAACGGTCGCACGCAATATCTGCATTTGATGCACAAGCCGCTACCTAGATGCTTTTGGGCATATCCTACTGTTAGATACGTGTAAAAAAACTTTGAAAGTTGGAATCAATGGTAAATTGGAGGTTTAGGCAAAAAGACGAGGTCGGTGGCAGGCGAGACAGGCGCTTGTGTAGTCTGCAACCATCATTGTCTTTTTCGTGCTACGCCGGCCAATCAGTATGTTCCAACTAGCACAACAGCATGTTTCAGAGAAGCAATAAGTCTTTGCTCTTAGCGTAGGTTTCTAAAATTAAAACTGTTGTCATAGCCCACATCTGAGCAGAACAATACGTCACCAGGACACCGGCATCTGTTTTCAGGTGGATGGGTTGCCTCCGAAAACTGCAATCAATTCAGACGTAGGTATTCACCAGTGACCAATACGACATACAAGCATCACCAAACCCACGCCAGAGTCTCGCTTGCTATAAAATATGAGGAAGACGTGGCCCTTTATAGCAAATAATGACATATCTAAGCCCGCGTAGTTTAAACTGCTTCACCGGCACAGTGACACTTCAATGGAGCGTTCAATGAAAACTTGTAGCCAATTGAAAACGTGAAAATAAGCAGTTGGGTGGCGCCGTCGAGCAACGGAAAGCCCCTTACGTTGCCTGGGTCCATTTATGTGGCTTGTACACGCCCGCGACAAGGCAGCGCAATATTGGTGCTACTCAAAACGTCTCAGTCGACAGCGATAGAAGGTCATTGTGTGTTCTTGTCAATGAACACCGATCTCGCTGAGTCATGAGTGACCTACTGCCAAACGCATCCTTCTGAAGCAAAGCAGTACCCATGAGGCTTCGGAGAGTAAGGCGGTAAATGTCCTTTTTATTACATCACGACTAGACCCCACCACAACTATCTGCAAATATGATTCTGCAAACGTTTAACTGATCATCGATAACACACTGAAGCAAAGTTTAACACTCCCGCTGGAGCAAGTCCACATTATTAGCACCACCTGGAAGGATGGCAGCACATTGGCGGCGCTACATGTACAGCCTAAATCGCAGGAGCTCCTTGGCTACCGCAAAAAAATATGGGACGCTGGCACACTGCCTGCGGAGCTTAACCGTGCCATTATAAGAATGATCTCAAAAGCGGCGCGCGTGACAGAACCACTTTTCGCGGTGGTTGTAAAAGCCGTCAAAGAAAACGACATGAAAACGAACAGCTACTCAGGAAGCATACCCCGTTTAATGTTGGAGTATGAACTGGTAGCGTGAACTAAATTCTCCAATATGCCCCAAATTTGTCGCACACCAGCGACACACTTTTGTATCGACACCCTTTTCGCCACACTTTTCCGTCGCTCACCAATGACACAAATTGCCCGCGAGGTCTTCAATGGCTCCGGACACTGGTACTGTAAGACCGCTCCACTCGCTGCTTCTTTTGAAAATTAGACGCAAAAACCATCTATGAGCTTCAACTACGACAAGCACCATCCAAAACAGAGCATCACTTTCGTGGAATCATGAAGGCCCTGACAGTTCCCAAGAATAATTTGCTTTATGCTTCAAACAATCACAGAAACTGACATTTCCTCGGAGCTCAGTATGGCGATTCGCTTAATTTTTTTTGCCACTGATCAGTACACATTTATTTTTCTTCTGTTGTAACTTTCGATTCCGAATCTATTGCATGCTCTCATGACGGCGTTACCCACTTCGTTGTGATCTACTGTACCGCTCTTCCCCAAGGACACACAGCATAATAAGCATTGATATATTTTCAGCTAGCATAGCTATTTGCTGATCCATTAGTAAAATGAAATTTCCATTGTCACAACATCATTCCTAATAATCACGCCGACCTCACAATTAGAGCCCATGCCTTACACCTCCAACACAGAAAAATAAAAAAAAATGTTTGTAGGTCACAGGATTGGCAATAAAATTTAGAGTGTGACACGCGGAACACTATGCCCCCATCGGCAAATAGGCCGCTACGAAAGCGCGGTGACGAAGGAAGTTTGGATAAAGCGCGCCGAAAAGGGTGACGCTGCACATGCCGAGGTTGGCAAACTTACCCGTGGGGGTGAACAGGATTCTCCCAGCGATTGCGAGCGGGGAGAACAAGCTTCGGTGACAGCTGACGAAGTCCCTAGTTGTATGCTGGTTGCCGAGGCCGCAACTTTCAGCAGTACGTTCGACAGCTCATCAATAGATCATTACATTGCACCTTTGCCTCTAGATCAATCGAACATAGTATTCATATATTGTAATTTGAAAACGATACTTTATTTTTGCCTAATTCAACGAAAAATGTTTATTCTGCCTGTACCTCTTCTCTTCTGTTTCTCGATTCAGACTTCTGGCCAAGCGTTGAAACATTTCGTAAAAAGAAGCATATGTAGACAACACCGTTCCCAGCCAGTAGGACTGATGGGTCTAATTTTTATTTTCATATTGTTTTGCGCGAAGTAAACCTCAGCCATATTTGAGGGAAGTAGCTGACCTTAACCTACCGTGTTGTGTGTTTTCGCAATTTTCAGTTAAAAATTACTAAACAGAGCCAGAAAAATGGCCTTGTATATCCTTACTTCACAGAAAACGCTTTCGGATGTAATACGCCGGAATTTCAAAGTTGCCATCAGGGTATTGTTATCTACCAATTGTTTCAATGTAGGCGGTCTTCAATACAACCCACACTTTTTCTATTAGGTTCATGAAACCGGTCCTCCATTGTATCTTATTGTGAACCACTCTTTGCATTGGTTTGCATTGTTTGCTTCACCGGTACTGCAACGAGGGTAGCACGTTGTCTCCAGCAGGTGAATTCAAAGACCGTGTTTACCTATGCAGCAGGTGTTTATGCACACCTAGTCAGGCGCGAAACAGCAATGATTAGCGTGCTATCTGAGATATAATTGTACCTTCCACAAATGACCGTTCTACCAGACCCTCTGGTCTTGGTGTACGGTCTGCGGCCCTCATCCGTGTAGCGTGATCTGAGCTCCTGGTGTTAAATTACGTTTCGTTACACCGTACTTTTCCACACGGCTATTGGCGAACAAAATCAAACTCTGTATTTTATTGTTTTACTAATTTTTGGGTTGTACGTTTGTTGCATTGCCTCTGCAAAACTATTTTCAGCGTGTTAGAGGCAACATTCCTTCACGCCAAGACCATTGGAATAAATTATTGAGAAAAGGTTTCTGATAGTTATTCTTTTTATTTTCAAATTATTCACAGTGATAGCATATCTGCTTTCGCCATTTTATGTCGAGCTGAGTTTGGCAAGAAAATTATGGTCACCGTACACCTAACAAGTTTCTGCCGCAGTAACAAAGTGTTCTACAGCGAGTTATTACTGAACCAGAATTGAACCGCAAGTTTGGAAGCCTACGCTGATATGCTCAGTTTGTTGTTTGTTTTTAATTATTATTTAAGCTTTATTTTGTTGCTTCAGTGGGAGAACTATGCAGTTTGAAAATTTCTTTCTGCTGTAGTGATTGTTTTTCGTTGAGCTGTTCTGACCCTGCTGCGGGAGCCACTTGATAAAACGTGGGGCTTTGTCAAGTCGTCTTTGAGACAGCTTTTCTTCGTGCGTCTGGTACCATATATACTGTCTCTAGTATAAAGCAAATAAAATTCAATTCCATTCTTTCCAACGCCATTTCATCAGAAAATTATTTTTCTCTGTGTGAGCGATGTCGAAAATTCTTGCTCGGTGAGGAAGTCTACATATAACACAGCTAGTAGGTTACCAGGTGATTAGGACTACTTGTGTGGATGTGATTGCAATTATCTGAACAGGGAAGCTCTCCTATGAATTTCTGTCGCTTTCGAGAAATGATCCATAAAGTTACCTCATACCTTATATCCCTTTCACTTTCATCAGCACTTTCAATCTCGTTTCAGGCGATCCGGCTCGAGCTCAATCCGGATCGTGCAATGCTACAGCGCAGTTTTAATTGCGATTGAGCCCGATCCCACTCGAACTCAATCCTGGATTCTTAAGAGCAGTTGAGGTTTCCAATAGGGATCTGGAGAAAGTGTTGATACTCTCGTCCCCGCTGAGTAATGGCACAGAAGGTGAAAACTTATCAAATGACTTGGCCCAAATAAGCGTTCAGTACATTTAATAAGATCCCTATAACTACGCCCGCGCTAAGTTACCAGATGCCGGCCTCCAAGTACATTTTTAGCGTCATCTGGCGTACGTGAGTGCAACCGGTGCAACATCTCGTTTGGGATGAAAAATAGCTGTGTAGCAGCGCCTGTGCGTAGAACGAGCTAAAAAAGTCAATCGCGCTTCGCTTTACCCAAATTGAAAGTGCTCGTGTGACAGGTGCATAATTTTGGTAAATTGGAGTACAAGTTGCTTGTATGGGCTGGGAAGTGACAATACAAACATGGGTCGAAGAACTACTGTGTAACATTGTTTTCTGGTTTTCAAATATATTTTATGTTCTTAGGATATTCCTCTTCTCGTGGGGCCTGAATTGTTAGAAATAACCTTAGGTGTTGATGCAACACCAGTTAAGTAAACAACACGTAAGGTAAGCGTGTATGTCGTTACACTAAGAACGCCCGAAAGTTTCACATGAAGCGTTTGAATTGAAGGGAAGATACTATCTATGCGGAATTCGGTTTCTAGTTCCTTACCAGAGCACTGAAGGCGTAGCCAAAACACAACTAAATGGGACACGCTCTACCGAAAAGCCTTTTGTTTTTTACGGCACAGGAAATTCATCTTCATAGGCTCATAGGGGTACAACAGAAAGAGTCCATTAATAATAGTGTCTTGAAGGAAACCAAAATCTTGCAACTAGGCATTGTAAAACCAGTTTGCAAGCATTCAAATATTGCATAAAATTTTCTTTAGATTTTATTTTTGCAAGCAACTCTAACCAATGCAACAGTGTTTCAATCTCCAACGTAGCGCGTCATTCCCTAGCCATACAATTATGATAATAAACTGCAGCATAAAAACTGACGGTATGACTAAACAATGACTTATGAGAGATATAGGATTTCTATTGTAACATTTGAGGGTTTTATCTTCAACAACGACTTCAGTGTCAGTAAAAAGGCATATATACGCATGGAAACACAGCCTATTTGTCTTAACTATCTTGCTGCAGGAAGCATAAATGGACCTCAGGCTCAAGACTATACTCTTTTTAATACTGGCATCATGTTCAGGGTGAGCGGACGTTTCATAGAGAATCACTGCTTAGGATTGCCATCTAATGAATGAATATCAACGCGAGGAATGCAGTAAATGTTGCTGAACGCGTCAAAATTGTTTTTACAACAAAAATAGGTACTGTCTCAGTGGTATGTACACATTTTCTTCAAAAATGGCCAAACCGGAGTTCTGAATCTGTAATTTACAGCTGCTTAAAATATCGAAACTTTATGCACCCCAACTTTAAATCAGCTCTGTGGAGCAATTGTAATGAGGTTTCATAAAATAGTTTACGAAATTTGACAAAACTGCAGTCATGCGCAATAATATTTGCTGGCGAATTTTGTGCTGAAATCAGACGAAGCAAAGTGAAAGGGAAACCTGTTCTGTATTGTGGTGACACACTAAGCAATACGTTGTTTACTCCCGTTCAGGGGTTTGTCGCGGTTCAGTGTTGGAGTGATTTCCTTTTGTGCAACATTTACTTCGTGACCACTCTGACATCCTACTGTGATGTTAGTCTCAAAGTGTCTGAATAGAGAAAGGGTTATCCAGATTACAGAAATAAAGTGAGATAAGTGTGTTTCTTCTAACCAAACTATCTCCGGAAATCTAGCTTTCCATGGAAGGCTTTAAAGACTGATTCGAGCTATACGGGTGAAAAATGGAGCAAACCATTCTTTCCTACTTGTATGAAAAACTACATTCTCTTCGTCCTAGAGAAGCCACATTCGCAACCGCATACCATGCTCAGTGCATACGAAAACGGCTCTCTTTTGTGTTTCTTGTAATCGTTGTTTATTTTTCAGTGTGCGAATAAACAACAGCCAAAATTAGGCAGCAATTCGCATCATTTCGGAACTTCAGAAATTTTTGATGACCGTCATGTGATCGCCGAGAAATTTAAGTTGATCTTGATTAGTCTTTTGTTTCTTATCAGTTAATAAGTACAGAAAGAGCATGTACAATGGGGAAAAAGAACAGAGTACTGCATACAGAACTTACGCACAGCTGAAAGCGTTATTATTTATGCAAATAGACGAATGTGCTAGCTGTTGTACCCAGCCATTCGCTGCTGTGTTCAACCATCAACAAATCCAAAAATAGAAATCCCTAAAAAGTAATCTAACCGCAAATCAAGATTCGCCAGACTAGATAGAGGTCGATATATCAAAGTCTCTGCGACATATTCAAGAATTTCCGCCACAAACTGTGAAACACTACGCTGATAGACCCCCTTCCAAAATTACTCAACAGCGCACGGCGCCCTTAGGTGAAACAATTACTCTATAATAACTTACGTGAAACAATTACTCTATGAAACAATTACTCTATGAAACAATTACTCTATAAAGATTTGTGGCAAAGCCAAGTTCCTTGCTAACACTATGTATCCCTCCCTCTAACAGGACCTTTCTTCTGTAAGAGCGTTATAAAAGTTAGGCCTCAAAGCAGAAAGCATCCAGCCAAGCGGCTTTGGCGACTCGTTTGGTCACACAACGTACCTGGTTAGCATTGCTAAGCCGTGTTAGCTCAAAAACGTTGCTGGTTCTTTCACAAGATTGTTAAAGGAAATTATCAAATAGAGGCTTAAACATTTCATTTGCTACTTTTCAGGCATAAAACAGTTGGATTTATCAATCACTTCTAATTTATAGGCATGCCGTAAAGAATACGCAATGATGCCAAATCTCAACTGCCGTTATAAGGGGCGTTGTAAAGGCACACCTAGCATAAAAGCAGTTTCTTTTTTAATTGTGTCGGTTTTTATGCCGTAAAACTATTTTTGTATTGAACGAACCTGCCAGGTAATGTAGAATAATGAAAAAGTCTCTTAGCCCCCATAAGTGTCTCAGGGGTGCAATTTCAAAACGTTGCGACAATATCGAGCTAGGAAAAAATGTTAGCTCCAAGTGATGTTTTCCGCAAATTCGAGCCCTCTGGAGTTGAGGTTTCCTGCACGGCCATCTCAGATATTGGGACGATTCTCAAATATCCTTCCCAGGTTTTATCGCTCTGTAGCGCAAAATACCTAATTTTTTTTATGAATTTGTAAGTAATAAGAGTGCCCCCATCAACAAATCAGATATATCAAGAGCCGACCATCTATGGGCCAATGTGTATAGTACATGGTTTTCCGAAATCTAGATTAACAGCTTAGGTGTTGCTCTGGGCGAAACCAGAAAACAACTTCTCGGCATGTCACAAGTTAGATATACAAAAAAATCTCGTAAATTTGAAATGCAAAAATATGAATTTATGCATAACTCGAAGTGCACAGTTTCGTCTGGTCATGCCTCCATAATAGCCTATGCAGGAAAAATCCCGTTAATTCGAACACGGGTAGGTTTTTTCTAAGGGTAATATAAACTGCGGGCCACTTGAAGAGCGGCTTGCAGCCGAGTAGAGAAACTAACCCGCGACCTGCACAGCAGCCATCGCACGTTACGGAACATAAAAAACAACTGGGAAATGATCTTCAACAGGCTAGAAGCAAATTAAAACCACAACGTTTCAAGTTATTGAAGACATATTATGGGCGAACTACGTCAATGTAGGGACGAGTGCAGTGGTGGGTGTAGCTCAAGAAGATAAGGAAATCAACTCTCAGGTAAGAAGCCCCGAATATATCGCTGCCAGTGACGACAAGGAGGCTGAGTACAGAGCATAGGTGCACCCGAAAGGTATGCCGTCGTCTTTTGCTTTGTTTTGAAAAAGTCTAAAGGGCTTAGGCCTAATTCGCTCGCTGAGGCAACAAATTCTGTGTGTTGTTCTTGAGGATGACCTTCGGACTGAAATGAGAATTTTTTTAAGAATCAAAGGATGGTATTCCTGCTCCTTCCCCTCGCATTTTAATGTCTAATTCTTCAATTTCACAATGTCGGACTTTTATTTACTCAAACTGAGATGGCGTCTCCTTGCGGTTTTAATTACTGAGCTTTTCCTGTACCTGCAAAAAAACTAAATATATACTCAACAAGAACGCGACATCACGAAAATATTTAAATTTGTTTACCAATTCTACTGCCTTCCGGGTAATTTAGAAAACTCGAGACTCGGTCACTGCTTGCCCAAATTTCCCCAAAATTTTCCCAAAATTTTGTTGTCAAGCTACAGTTCTTTTGAATGAACGTAATGAAGTCAGAGGGTACTTCTCATATAGAAGCAGATTTTGAAGGTTGCATGAGCTCCAGAAAAAAACTATACATGGCACAGGGGGCAAAAGCACATTTCATAGGGAAAGTTTGGCACAATTTGGAATGTAGCGACAGCAAAAAAACAGCCCGTAGATCCGGCGTGAATCTTAGCAAAGGGCATGAATTTTATTTTTACAACGCAATGAATACAAGTATATCGTGCAAAAAACTTTTACATGGTATGTATAGAGTACTTTAATCGCCATAGCTCTTTGGCGTAGAATGCCATACCTCATGTGAGGAGTATGCCCCTGTGTGTACAGCGTGTACACCTGCATCATCATCCTCCACATTTTAGTTGAGGGTTATATAGGGTTCCCGAAACGGCCTTTTCAATTGTTTTCCGCTAGTGGCCAGTATGCTCGACATTATGCCTACCCTTCCATATCGCCGTTACATTGTTATCAATGATACTTCACTGCCAACAGTAATCGTCGTCTGTACATAATCATATCGTGAGCTACTCTATTTTACAGCCCGAGAACTGCAATAAATGTTCATCTCACTCTTTCTTCATCACGGTACTAGAGGGGCCTCGGAATATTCAGTGCGCACAAGCCTCCTGTTTCATGGCTGTTCTGCGACAAACGAACTGGCGTGCAATCCGTCTGCTTTTGTCTTATCCCTCTTACCACTGTAGATAGTGGCCAAATTCGGTTTCTCTACATCATTTAGGTGGACCTCTCAGAAGCCAGTGTTTGAAAAATCAGTTCTTGACCCGCTGGAAGCTAAGAACACAACATTGGACGTACCTACGTGAATGAATTGGCCAATATGCCCTCCGGCTAGCAATTTGTTATGTGGCTATTTGATTGAACGCCCACTCTTTCGTGGCGTGGTGAACGCCGTATGCAACGTCGCCATGAACCAATTTATTACACTCCGCAAAAGCCGCTTTCAGGACTGAAAATCAACTCGCAACTCTAAAATGTCCCCACTCCATATAGGGTGGATACTGTCGTGCTTTACCGTTTCCTTATTAAATATTTCGTCTCCTGGAAAAGTTTACCAGTAGTCTGTCTAATGATCAACCTGCGACTTTTACTGCACACTCCGTGACAATGCATGTACGATTGTTGCTTGCTTGCTATATCGTAAACTGTGCTTCTTCTGTTAGAGCTGATTATCGGTTCCACAGCGCGATACTGAATCCTTCAATATTTTGTCTTACTCTAAGCTCATTGATCGGCTTCTTTCGTACTAGCTTGTGCGGTTCCTCCTCAATTCTAGACTGTTTCGGGATCTTACTATATGCTGATCACGGCCATTACTCCTCACCCTTCAGACCACGTTCACATCCTGCACCACGCCAGAGTTATCGGGTAGTGCAAGGTATAGTTCATTTTTATGCTCCCTATTCGGAATCTTCCACGTCCACTTCCTGCACTCCCATTTTCCGAAGAAGGTATTAACGTTGCATTGAATATTCCAGTCTGCGAACTCTACTAATAAGTCCCCTCAGTTATTCCTACAATCCTGGCATTAGATCTCAACTGCCTTGCCTCCAGCCTGCTTCTTGCCTACTTCAGCATTGAGCTCTCCGTAACTCTGGCATACTCCCTCCTCGGCACAGCTTGAGTAATATTTGTACCGGTATTGGTGACACCGTGGACCCCGAGCCCCCATACTCACGCTGAAATCTACCGTGGCTACCAGTATAAAGGTGAAGGGCAGAAACCACAAAAGGTGGCCGTCGGAGCCCAAGTCGAAGTCCGGCGGATGGGCTTCCTGTCGGTTTACCAGGCAGGGGGCTCCGGCATCTCTTCGGCTATCAACGTAAAGCTGATGAAGAAAGTACACCCAGCCCCAGTTTTATACTACAGGATATAGTATTTTCTAAAACTTCCTCTTCTAATATTCGGCCTCCCAAAAGGCCGCAGCGAAGTACGTGGTAAAAATAAGGTAGAATATTTCTATGAATATCTTGTAGTTTATTCCACAGAGGGGACACAGCGATTGCTTTTAGGTCAGTCACTCTCTTGGCCGAATGCCTTCAGTGTGGTGTTGATTCAGACTACGATGCAAAAAAGCTTTTATCCGGGGATTTACTCTTTCAAGTAACAAGAAAAAAACCAAAGCGAAAACATCCTGAAACCGACCACCTTGGCTAACTTGTTGGTTACTGTGACTCCCCACAGATCCCCCGACTCCGGTCAAGGCGTCATCTCAGAAAAAGACTTACAGTCTCAGGCAAAGGTGCAAACTCCTAAGATTCTTTAACCTTACGGAGGACCTTCTGGCCAACGAATTGTAATTCGGAGAGCAAATGAAGAGATCCTAGGGAACCATCTTGTACTAACATTGGATTTTACAACCCTGCCCGAAAAGGTCAAAGTGGGCTTCCTCATCGGTAATGCGCGAGCACATGTCCCTTTACGAGCACATGAACGTTTAAGTGACAGAGATATGGCCCTGGAACTCAATCGTGGTGAGGAAAAATTAACTTGATTTAAGTCTGCAGAGACAGATCACTCGTCAGATGACTGTCGAAACAGCGCAGTGAAATATCCGACTTGCACTGGCCCACATGCTGCTTATTCGCGAACCTACCCGAAATTCAAAGCTGAAAAAAATACTACAGATGAACAGATCAAACTAACACGAAACATCACCAGTACTGAGGCGCACCGAAAGCACTGTCTGCTTTCGGCGCACCTCAGGTGACGCACTGGAAGACCAGGGTAACGCTCTCGCACTACAGTTCCAACACTTGCCCAGTTCAGCACAGTACACAAAACATTCATGAAGCACAAAATGTCCTGTGAAAAGAAGTCACTACGTAACAAGAATAGTTCACCCACTTCATACAATTCCATGTTTTCGATTCATGAACTGAAGCTGTTCGGAACACTTCGAAGCACTTCAGCTTCAGGCACGGAAATTGCATACACAATAATACAACACTTCCACTCACGCACACTTGGAGCACTCTTTCATTTATACAAGAGTCTGGCTTTCGGAGAAGCTTGCGAAGTCTTGGAGGGAGCTCATTGTAGTGACTTTCTTGAAAGATGGGAAGAACCCTTTTACCCCTCAAGTTATCTTCCTATCGCATTGACAAGCTGCCTGTGCAATTTTCTCGAAAAGATGAATAACAGGACAATCGTGTACTTTTTCATGTACAACAGTTTTCTGTAGAGCTTCCAGGCAGGCTTCAGGCCTGGGCGACTCACCAACGCTGAACTGGTTGCATTAGAGTCATATATAAAAGATGTCTTGTTTCACAAGCAGTACTGTATGACAGTATTCTTTGATCTTGAAAAAGCGTAAGATACTGTTTGGTGGTGTGGTATTCTCAGCGCTTTGAAGTTGTTTGGCACGTTCGGCAACATGATAAACAAGCTTGCCAGTTAATTTCTCTGAAGGAACCTTTCACGTGCAAGTTGAAACTGCACTCTGGGCTTCATGTGCAGGAAAAGAGCGTGCCGCAAGGGAGAGTTTTCAGCCGCACTCAGCGTATTGTGAAAATGAATACTCTTAGGAAGGCATTGCTAGCATCAATTTCCTGTTCAATCTGTGTAGACGCCATACAACTATCATTTAATCCTGTCTTCTCTGTCTGTCAGCCCCAACTCCAGCTCGGTGTTAACAAGCTAGCTGGCTGGGCAGATAGCAATGGTTTTGGATAGAATGGAAAGTGCAATTGTAACTTGTTTTCCAAGAGGCATGGCATTCGGCCGGATCCCGACATAAAATAAAACTGTGTCGCAATAACAGTCAAAAAAGAACACAATTTTCTACGTGTAGTCTGACAGAAGATTCACATTCATCCAACATATAAATCAACTCAAACATAAATGCTTTAAGGCAGTGATAATCTTTAAATTTCGCTCACACTTCATATGGTCTGACAAACAACTTCTTTTACGTGTTTTTACTAGCTTGGTAAGTTCAGAATTTGACTACGGTAGTGTCGCCCATGGGCCAGCAGGTAAAACATCTCTCAAAATGCCAGCACCAGTGCTTCATCTGGTGCTTCGCCTGGGACGCGCTGCCTTCCGCGCTATCCCCGTTGAAAGCCTGTATGTGGAGTGTATAATAGCCTCTATGTGGAGTGTAATAAATCGAACCTACAATGTCAGCGAGCATACACAGATCTCCTTTATGCTTTTAAAATCTCATCAAAGCCTCACAATCTTTTTAGTCAGTTTTTTACTATACATTCATGACTAAACTCCTGCTAAATCAACCATGGTTCTCTGCGCCCTTTTCTTTTGGAGTTATAGAGGAAGCATCAGAGCATGCTCTCTCCTTTTTAGATACGATCACAACTTCTGTAAGAGATTTTTTAGCACTATGGTATCTCCACCCTATATCTTGCGACGCTTCTTTTACACAAATAGAGAAAAACCGAGCGCCCAGATGTGCAATTCTGCAGCACTTCTTGTATCTTCAGCAAAAGTCTCATTATTCTGAATTCTGTACGGACACCTCGAAAACTGCCACCCCTGTGTCTTGCGCTGCGCATGGACCCAGCTTCAATGTCCCTAAAACTCGGTATATTAACCCTGTTATGCCCAAACAATGAAAACCGTAGATAAGATTTAATGCTTTATGACATATTTTTGGTGACCCAATCGGTAAAAAACCAGAAGAAAAACGTTTTTCTCAGTGGGTTATAAAATACCCTAAAGCACCATAAACGCATAAAAACTGAGTATATGTATATATCTGCATAAAGAAGGTTGGTACATGATGTAGCATATACCTATTTACGTTTAGGTAGATGTAGACCTTTATATAAAGTAGATATATAATATACCATATGCCAAGTAGAAAGTGTAGCACACGCCCACTGCAAATAGGTGTAGGCCCGCTGGGTGCGCTTAAGCTAGAAGAATCCATCTTTCAAACTCTATTTCAGAATCAATGCGGCCAGTTATCAGGCCATATTTTGTGAAAAACGCATTGAAGGTATCAGAAATATAAAAGTGGGCATTTCTCGGCGGTGGAAAAGCCGAGGTGCGAATAAAAAAATTCCAAAAGATGGCCGATAATAGCATAGGTTGTGCATTGCAGCGCTAATAGTAGTATCTTTACAGCGGAGGCCTATGGTATGCTTGCTGTTGTTATTATTATCCTTCGAATACACAGTATGAAATTCATTATCTATACAGATTGCCAAAATGTTGTGCGCGCATTATCATCTCCAAAGTCTTCAAAAAATCATGTACTCAATCTTGTCGTCAATGCCATTTTGTCTGTTCATGCCCATAAATTTGAACTGGCCGTTTGCTGGTTCCCTGACCACTGTGGTATAGCCGGGAACGAAGCCACGGATGAAATGGCCGCTGCTTTTACACTCGTAAATACAGTAGACATAACAAAATTACCCTACACCGACATCAAGCAACACATCCGACGACAACTTCGCAAAACATGGCAAACACTCTGCAGTGAACTGACAAGTTACACCCACATAATAAAGACACATATGGGACAATACACCACTAACACACGCAATAGATGCAGATAAGTCGCCTTCGATTGATTGTGGATACGGAACCTGCTCACTGGGTCTCCAGGACCTCTGTGTAGCAGGTTTGCAGATGGCCTATTCGTGATCCACATCTTGAACATTGCAACGGACTAGAAACAACACGACACTAACACTTTTCACAACTATACAGAGGACACATTCCACTACAGCTATCGTAGCTTTTAGACGACGTGAAACCAATGTAATGTTGTATATATGACTGTTATGCCGTAAGGCAAACTCTCGCAAAAAAAAAGACGACCCCATAATTACACACAAGCATACTTTTAGGTTCTTACCGATGTCCAGTTTTTACCTCTCAATAATTTTCAAGCCTGTTGACACCCTTTCTTTACACTAGTCATTTACATGGTATTTTATTTCATTTCTTGTATATTTATAGTTCAACTATTTTTATTTACGTCGCAATCCATCCTTCGCCATCATAAAACATTTCCTTAGAGCTCTGTGGCCTTAGTCGGACTTGCGACACACAAACTCAATCATCATCAACTATGGTGTACTGTGCTTTTACTTTCCTCATTGCCGATTCTACATCATTATAGAGGTGTTCATCCAGCTGGCCCTGGTGGATGAATGTAGGTGATTAGCCCTGTACCACCCTAAATGTGTACCTGTTCTTAGGCCTAATTACGAGAGCGGCGGCCCTTTCGTTAATGGTGTAGGTTCCGCTGTAGCCAGCTACGCTTTTATTCACTAGAAATCCCTCTCGCGGTTCTCTTGTGCGCACTAGACCACGCAAAAATAGGCAGTGTCCATTGTTCAGCACCGTAAATTCTTCGCCTGTCCTGGCCTCAACAGGCCCTTTTACATTCCATTTAATGCCCTTTAATTGCTTGAACAACCCCAATAAACCCGCCTCACTTGATAAAGTTCTTCTGTTAAACGTTACCAAAATCAGATTCCAATGGTGGCCTCTCCGGGTCTAGGGATACTTAGCACCCTGGGCTGCGGCACAGGTCTGACCGCCGCCGTATTCAGTTGCTTCGCAGCCACTGGGGACCGAAGGCCCAAGCTGGTTAATTGCCGAATTCACGGTAAGCTGTGGCCATTACTTCAGAAGGGGGGCCAATCATGCTCTGGTGAGGAGCGGGTTACTGGCAATGATCGGCAGAATAAGGTACCAAGGCACCATCGGCACCAAGGTACCAAGGCAATAAGATCGGCACCAAGCCTCCTTCAGCAATTCCATCAACACGCGAATTTTTTTTTATCTGCTGGGAATGGTGCGGCACCGGCGTTTGAACTACGGTCTATCTGCACGCGATGCGAATGCTCTACCTTTACGCCACCGCTGCACCGCTATCTGATGCGAAGATGTGACGACTATGCGACGACAACTAAATGCATGGTGCTACGACGACTACATGGCGCAGGGCGTCCCCCACAAGACCAAGCCCTCCTTGACACGACGACCGCGAGCAGCACATATTCAGTTACACGTTCTAGCAGTAATACGATGACCCCGCGTAACGACAAAATAAAAATAATTACGCCCAAAGTAAATCAATGTACATGACGAAGTGGTTATGAAGGGCATCAAAGTCGAATATTCAGTAATGAGTGGATTGTTAGTGGCGCAGCAGAAAAGGTAACCACATGTAAGGTCGGCCGGCAAATATGAATATATGCGCCTCAAATTTGGCAACCAGATAATTAAAGGTTTTAACACACCGTCGTGTGATCTGTTGGATCGCCAATTCTAAGGATCCGGCTGGTTGTCTTAGCCATTACAGGGTGCGCCTGAAACACTTCGGTATTACGATAGTCTACAACTTCGGCAGGAACCTTTTGCACCCCGAATGCCAGTGGGCACTTCCGACCGAATCTGAAAGATTGCGATGAAGATGGGACATTATGCGGAACCGCGATTTCAAGCAATATGGCAGCCCAGGAGTGCGCCGATACCAAGTTACTCGTAAGAATCGACAACGCCGAGAGATGCAACAATACCGTGCGGAGAGTCTTCAAAGCGCACCTAGCCTCCCAAATGGAGGTTCAGACACACCGCGCTCTTAAAAAACTCCCCCCTCGATTGTAAACACAGTCTGTTCTTTTTTATCCTGGCATCTATTGCGGGGAAACATTCGAAGTAGGCCACCGTAACTGTTCTTCAAAACCCCTAGGCAGTGTACGCACAAGAACAATCAGCACATAACACCAACGTCCTCGCCTTATGTCCCATGCTGATGAGTACGCCCGGAGATTGTGAGGCTGTCAGCGACCAAACAATCTGAAGACAACACCAACCAGACTTTTCCAGCACATTTATCAGCAGTGGAGCCTCTCCAAGCGACTGATATGACCCCTGTGCTCCCATACCCTAGGTAGCAAATAGAAAACGAATTCATTGTCGTGGCCACAAACTACACGATGCGATAGGCAGTGTCTCTCCAAATTGTTCCAGGGCCCCACGAAATTGTTTGTGAATTAAGTGATGCACCGACATAGAGCCCCTGAGGTCCTAATCCGCACAGCTAAACTGGATTTATTCAAACTCTCATCTAAATACTCTTATTCTACCACAAGATAGAAGTCCAAAATTCCCGTGCCATCTCCGTGGTGAAGCTTGGGCGAGTGGTGAATCGTGCAATTTAAAAGTGTATCGTTGGCACCCAGCCGTTGTTTCCCACCGGGATGAAACCGTAATTTGAAAACCGGGGCGGGCGAAGTACGCAGGTAATGCTGTATTCTTGGTGCCTTGACATTTTTGCACACATAGTTGAAAGCATTAGGGGCTGAGGCTGACATCTTTGCTTTAAGTCTCGTGTCTTTGAAGCACGAAGCGTTTTATTGTGAGGCGTTCAAAAACGAGTGTCGTGGTGTTTTAGTACAGGGACCACATTACACTACGACAACATGAGACGCCGACTTTATGTGATGCCAATAGCCTAAGCCCCTAAGGAGCTTCGCGCCTTAAGCCACAGCGTACCACCCTCAGAGACTAACCCGATTCCTGAACGAGAAAATTGCGGGAATGCTGCCTTACTTCGTTGACAATACACATTAGACGGGGGAAAAAACGCCTTCCTAGGTCTTGCCTACGTGCAATACAGCCATACCCAATACTACTTGAATGGCTTCGTTCCCTTTCTATTTGGATGACAGCAAACGACAATGCGGAATGACATTTTGCTGCAATTAAAAGTAGAACACTAGGTCCTTAAAGCTGACGTCCAAGGACACTTGCAGTGTGCTTAGAGACCATACAGCTGGTCCAATTTTGCACAACAATCGACCATAAAATGCCGGTAGAATCATCCTATAGATGGAGGTTTAGGGTACAACCCAATCTTAAGCCTCGACCTCGGAAAGAAGGTTCTCAGACAGTATTTCCCCCCATACAGAATTTAACTATGTTGTGTTCAAGCTATGAACGCAGTTGTCCCTGATGCGAACTACACGTCATATCGACGGCGATGGCAGTAAGAGGCAGTAAGATGATGAACTTTCCATTCTATGCACAACAGTTTCATTTTAAAATCGTACTTATGCGCTCTTGAGGGGAGTAAGGCGGCGAACCATAACTAGATTATGTTTTGTTACCAGTGGCTGGCTGGGCTCGGGCACTTTATCCTTTTAAGTCTCAGAGCTGTTTCTGCTTTTGTCATCTGCCCCGCCAGGCAGTCTTATTTCTTAGGGCACAGTTACAGCCTTTCATCGGTAATCTACAATGTTCTGAGCACTAGTCTGCTCTTTTTGTCGTGTGCATCGCCGGGCTTCATAAAGTACACCATTGCTTGATCGACAGTGGCCTCAGTCTAACTCGGTGTGTCCTGAAGGAAGACCAAAGAGGGCAAACACTTGCGGCGCAAGCTTCCTGGTATTCCATTCCCTGCGGCTCAACAATACATGTCAGTTTGTTGGGTGAGAAGGGGTTATGCGAGAACCATACATTCCACTTCGTATATTTATGTTTGTTAGTACTGTGTCGTAGCGCTCTCTTATTACATGTGACATGCCAGGCTTCCGTATCTTGCCGTCACATGCCGGCATCAGCCATATTGCTCGTGTAGCTTGTAGGTAACCCTCTCTGACTCTTGTTGTCTATCGGCAGTGCTGTCGTTGTACCTGCGGATATAACCTAATAATTCGGGATGCGATGCCTTTCCTGATAAACACGGGTAGTGCAAACGCTCAGACATTGTGTACACCGAGGCTAATTTGTGCTGGTTGCTCGGTTGACAATTTCATCAATGTTTTTTTTTCCTTCCCATTTATTTTGTGGCAGTAGTTCCAAAAGGTTAATACGAAAAACCTTATTGTCCCTCACTGTGTGACGAAAAATTCATTCTGTACTATGGCATGCTTTTCATCAATTTTTGCTGAAACAATAAAGAACAGTCAAAATTGTTTTTTCACATAGTACCGGAAAGAAAAATGACAACTCCTCTGTGAATCTAATTTATTTACAAAATTATTACTTGTTGGCGGCAAGACAAAATCATAATGGTAATTCATTATTTCTCTGGTGTGTAATTTTATAAACAGTGCTTTTGAACAAATTCCTTTGACAGAGTTTGTCGTAGACTCACTGGATGTATTTTTGCTTTCTTAATTTCAGAGCTTCTTCTACCGGAGGGATAACTAGGAAGTGACTCCTTTAAAGTAAATATTATGTACCTTGGTAATATGAACACAGATGCTGCTTTACGGTACCAATATAGGCTTAAAATGTTCAGTTTCTGGAAACATAAATATACAACCTAGTGTACATTGCTCTTTCAGGCGTAAACAGCGCAAGATGAGGCGATACAAATTAGCAAAAGTATATTTTTTTAACTTTGGTCAGTCAACAAAAGCTAACAGAATTAGTATGTGAAGTTGTAAAGTGTGTGCACTCCTAGCAGACGATTCCACGGCGTATTAGTGGTACAGCGTAGCGCAATTTACGTCATACGTCTTGGAGGGGTGCAGGGTAGGGAAACTAAAGGTGGTTGTTTCGCGTGGAGTGCAGACACTTGCTGACCGAAAGAAGGGCATCGGCACCGCTTCCCCCTGCACATGTACCTTTTGTCACACTGTGTGTGAAGGATACATGGACCATCTTGGTCTGCAGCACTACGCTTTTGATATTCATAGACTGAACATTAATGTTTTTTCAAAATTCAGATATAGAAGCATTACATAGGGACATTATACTAAAACCTCAATACCTAATGGCCTTTGCCCAGTTTGTCGTTGCCAGTGGCCTGGTGAGCGTGATTTAGTGGGCGTCTACCTCCCTCCCTATTCCCCCTCTTCACCCTCCAGCGACCTTCGGTGCTCCACTTCCTAATAAAAGAATTTATCGCCATCATCCTCCAGCTTATGCGTCCGCTTGTCCTTGAAGACGCATACACGCAGGGAGGGAATGTCCACTGGTTCAGTTTATAGCAAGGAGCCAGGATAACGAGCCCGTGGCATGTCCCCCGGCGGTAGGAGCAACGTCCCCGTAATGAACACGGTAGAATTTGAGGGCTAAACGTAATCACGCAAAACGTAGGGCTTCAGACAGGACACATGCACAAGTTGCGACGCTGGTTGCTCAGTTGACGGCGGGGGCATGACTGCGATAATTCCGTACTTCACAGGAGTAACCAAGCGAATGATGCGGTATGGGCGTGTGAACTGGGACAGTCGTTTTATCAGATACCCCAACATGGCGGGAAGGTATCCACAGGAAGACCAGGGAGCCTGGTGGGAGGCACACATCGCAGTGGGTCTCGTCGTAGCAGCCTTTCTGACTTACCTGTAACTCTGCAATCTTGGCGCGGGCGATCTGGTGGGCCACATCACTTGGGCAATGAGATCACGTGGGTACTCTGCTCGTGGCGGGATCGAGTCTGGCAACATGGTGTCCGATGGCCGCGCAGAGTCATGAAAGAAAAGGAGGAAGAAAGGAGAATAGCCGGCAGTGTCGAGGCGCGACGAATTGTAGGCGAAAGTAACGTAAGGGAGAGGAACGTTCTTGTCACGATGGTTGGCGGACACGTACATCAAGAGCATATCCGGAGGTGTCTTGTTAAATCATTCAGTGAGCCCTTTAGCTTGCGGATGATAGGCAGCGGTGAAGTTGTGCTTATTGTGGCAGGACCGAAGGAGGTCGTCGGCGACCTGACATAAGCAGCACCGACCACGGTCCGCGATCAGCTGACGAGCAGCACTGTGATGCAAAATGACGGCGTGTAGTAGAAAATCGGTAATGTACGTGGCGCAGCTGGCGGAAGGACACCTCTGATGGCGTAACGCGTGGTGCAATCGGGGGCTATGGTGATCCCCCTGTTACCAGAGCGGAATAAGGGGAAAGGGCCGAGAAGGTCCAGTCCAACATGGAAGAATGATTTATAAGGAACAATAATCGGTTGAAGAGAGCCTGCTGGAACTGAGGGAGGCGTCTTGTGGAGTTGGCAAAGGTCACAAGCCATGCCGTACCTACGCACAAACCGGTAAAGGCCCGGCCAGTAAAAGTGTCGCAGAACACGATCGTAGGTCCGAGTGACGTCGAGATGACCAGCAGTCGGCCCGTCGTAAAGATGGTGGAGGATGTCGAGGCGGATATTCTGAGCTACCGCGAGAAAGGCCTCAGGTTCATCCGCCCGCAAATTGTGGTGAAATTGGATGCCTTTTCGCAGTGTAAAAACGTCCAGAGATAGGACGGACGGTTCAGAGCTAAGACTGTCTATAACATGTCGAACCCATGGTCGAGCCGTTGGTGGGCGCTTGTGTCGCGCAAGTGAGACAGGGCAAATACGCAGAGGTCATCCTTATTCCTCGTTGGATCAGGTGAATCAACAGGATTGCGAAACAAGTCGCGGCCCGGTTCATGCAACAAGCCCTGTAGATCACCGAATAGTCATACTCCTGGAGTCCTAATGCTCAGCGGCCGACTCGTCCTGACGGATCTTTTAGCGAAGAAACCCAACGTAGGGCATAATGATCAGTAAAGACTGCATACGATTTGCCGTACAAATATGGACGGAACTTGCTTACCACCCAGACGAGTGTGCGGCATTCATGTTCTGTTATAGAATACTTACGTTCAACATGGGACAGAAGCCGGCTGGCGTAGGCCAGTCTGTTTCTGAACCGATACTGTCCCCATTCCATGGCCACTCGCGTCTGGGCGAACTTCTGTAAGAGTCAAAGTATCAAAATAGGCCAAAATTGGGCAACACGTCAGGCGGTCCACAATAGCGGCAAACCCAGCGCTTTGCGCAGAGCCCCTAGGAGAATGAGGTATCGGCCTTAAGGAGATCTATCAATGACTGGGCGATCTCTGCAAAAATTATCGATTAAAGGACGAAAGTAGGAGCATAGTCCCACAAAGCTCTGAACGTCCTTTGCTGAACGCGCGATCGGAGACTCTTGAATGGCGAGTACATCATCAGCATCAGGTCGGACACAAGCAAAATAGAGTAGACAGCCGATTATCTTGAGTTGGCCAGACACCTAAATATCATATCGAGGAATTGAGCAACTTCGATGATGTCTGCAAGACGAGGGAGATGAGTTTCAAGTGTCGGGAAAAAAGTATGTCATCGTCTAAGGAGTAAATGCAGGGCGACCAGTTGAAGCCACACAAGAGGAAGTCGATCATGCTTTCGAAGGTAGCCCAAGGGCTGCAGAGATCAAGGGGCATGACCTTGAATTGGTACGGGCCGCCGGGCGTCACAAATGCGGTCTTTTCGCGGTCCTGAGCAATTACAGCAACTTGCAACTTGCCTATACCCGCGCCGACCGACAATAGAAGAAAAGTACGATGCACCATGCAGGCAATTTACGGCGTCAATAAATGGGTGGGACAAGGTACGCGCCATGTGTAGTGAAAAAACGTACGAGGATATCCCAATGTGGACTACCGATCTCCTTAAAGACGTACAGAGGCATAGCAAAAGTTTCACTCAATACGAAGACAAACCACCAATGGACAGACACTTAGCCCACTGCTGAGAAGCCTGCAACGGTCTTCTCAAGTGGTCAAGTGATGCAAAAGTAACTGCAATCTTAAGAAACGCATCGCAAAGATCAACAAACATATCCAAGAGTACACAACGCAAGCCTATGCCGAAAAATGGCATCAAACGTGCGACCAACTTCACGGAACGATGGGTATTAAAAAACTTTGTCGCTACTCCGAGCGCTTATTAACCCAACCACCACCAAAACTAAAATGCTACAGAAAATACCCAGACCCATCTAAGAGTACGACGGCACCCGAGAACTTCTTAAAACAGTGAAAGAGACCTATATCCCGCTCCGTGTACAACCAAACTATACGGAATATAGTGGCCCAAATAATCGCTGTATGGATGCCGAGTTCAATCTTGCCGAGCTCAATGCAGCTATTAGCAAATGTGCGGGAAACAAAGCACCAGAATCAGATATGATGATGCCACCCTGTCTACGTAATTTAGGGGATATGGACCACCAGACACTTCTGGTAGAAATCAACCAAGTGTGGACGGGGAAAAACCGCTGAATCCAGCCTCGAAAAACGGACGAATGATCTTCATACCTAAACCAGGCAAAAGCATCATTGCAAGCAATCTACGACCAATAACGCTTACCTCAAACGTTGGCAAGTTTATAGAACGTTTGGTGCCACAGCACTTGCACGATCACATTGAAGAAGTTGATGTCATTCCGCACAACATGCTAGGACTTAGACATCTGTCAACACAAGCTGCCCTCCTAGCCCTCCACAAAGAATATATGGCTGAACCAAGTTTTGGGTAACGCGAGACCATGCTCGCAGTTGACCTCAAGACGGCTTTTGATTGCGTTGACCACGAAGCCATTTTGGAGGAGTTAGCCGCCAGCAACTGTGGACCAAGCCTGTACAACTACGCGAGGGATTTCTTACGCAGACGGTCTCTCGTGATTTCCATAGGTGAACATTAGACACCACCGGTTCCTCATTTGCAACAAGGCATACCACAGGGTTGAGCACTATCTCTCACCCTGTTCAACCTTGCAGCCCTTAAAATTCACAGGGCGCTAAAACAGGTGGAAGATGTACATCACCTCATGTACGCAGATGACATCTCCATATGGATCAAGACAGGCTCCCCAGGATATATTCAAACACAACTACAAGAGGCCCTAAATAAAACCCAAGAAGCAGCCAAAACAATTTGCCTGATATTCTGCACGGAAAAAACGGAACTACTCATTGTCAGGAACACAAGATGGAAGCCACCCCCCATTCAGCTTACGCTACAGGGCACAGCCATTCCTACCCTGCAAACCATTAGGATTCTTGGCCAACACTTCCAGAAGGTTTGTGGGGGCGACACCACACTACGCAGATTTCTAAAACAAGGAGAACAATTACTCTAACTTATAAACCATGTCTCCAATAAGCAAAGATGACTTAAAGAAAAAGACCTACTACGACTTAAGGAAGCACTCATTACATCTCGCACAAGATACTCCATTCCTTAAACAAACAACAACAAGACCCAACTGAAGAAATTGGATACTTTACTACGAAAAGCCTCAAAGATATCTTTAGGACTAGCGATAACCACCTGTAATAAGGCCATCGAGGGAGGACATGGGCACCACAGCCACCATTGAGGAAATTGTCTCAGTCCACAAACACAACCAACTTAGGAGACTGAGGTAAAGCATGGCCGGAATTCAACTCCTGCCATCGATCGGCTATGATTCCCAAGCAACGGTGCACGACTACTGCAAGATAGAGCCTACAGACAGACAGCCGTTAGAGATATTTATTTATTTATTTATTTGTTGTACCTCAAATGCCCCGAGTAGGGATATTACATGAGGGGTGCGCAGATACATAAGTTAATAAGGTGATCGATGAAATCTTTCAATTTTGTAGGGTCGGAGTGCTGGATTGCGTCAGTGAGCAAGCTGCCCCAGTCTTTGGCTGTTTGCACGAAGAATGAGCGCAGATGGACAGATGTATGGGCTGCTGGAGGATAAACAGCTTTTGCATGGCTAGTGCGGCATGACGTCTGGTGGGCGGGTGTGAGAACAGATGAAGAAGGCGATGCGTGGTAGAATTTATGAAAACGGCAAAGGGGAGAGGTTTTTCGTCGTGAAGCTAATGTTTTAAGGTTGCCGCGGTGTTTCAGGGCAGATACGCTAGTATAATGTGAATAGTCGGAGTAAATAAATCTAATCGCATGGTTTTGAACGGCTTCAAGTGTGTACGTATTATTAGAATTAAAGGGGTCCCCAATTGCGCACGCGTACTCTAGCTTAGGCCGAACTAGTGTAATGTAAGCTTGGATCTTTAGTGACGGGGGAGCAAGTTTTAAATTTCGTCGAATTTAGCCGAGTGCACGGTTAGCGTTGTTAGAAATATGCAAAATGTGCTATAAGCAAAAAAGGTCGGAAGTTAGATTGATGCCTAGGTATTTATAGGAGCTAACAGAGAGAATTGCGGAACCGCAAATGGACTACGTAGATGTTTGGTGTGACTGCTTGCGATGAAATGAGATGAGTACAGTTTTTTTAACGTTCAGGCGCATTAACCATGTTTCGCACCATGTTTGAATCAGGTGTAGGTCGGACTGAAGGATTGCGGAATCGGAAGGATGATGTATAGAGCGGTATAGAACGCAGTCATCAGGGAATAATCCGATATTTGACTGAATGTTAGTAGGAAGGTCATTAATGTAAATAAAGAACAGCACAGGGCCGAGAACAGTGCCCTGCGGAACTCCGGAGAGAATGGGGACATATCTGAAGCAATGTTGTTGGCGTAAACAAACTGTTGGCGGTTAGTCAAAAAGTCACGCATTCAATCGAAAATCTGAAGGTTTAAATTTAGCGGGATAGTTCTAAAAGCAAGCGTTTGTGTGGAACTTTATCAAAAGCTTTTTCAAAGTCCAGGAAAAGGGCATCTAGCGGTGTGTTAGTATCCTTGCTAGAGCTGATATTATTCACAAATAGCGCGAGTTGCGTGTCACAGGAAAGCCCTTTCTGGAAGCCATGTTGGTGAGGGTGGAAACATTTATTGGAAGTTAGGAATTTTACAATGTGGGAGTAGAATATATGTTCCATAATTTTCGAACAAACACAAGTTAATGAAATGGGGCGGTAGTTGTTATTGGAATTTGAAGTACCTTTTTTCGCCACTGGGATAACTCTGCCCACCTTCCAGTCCACACCACACCATATACCACACCACATACAAGAGAGTGCTGAAAAATGTGCCCCAAAATGATACTTGAGACATGTTTTGTGTTTTTTAGTATTTTTGAATTGATTCCGTCGATGCCAGAGGAAGAATATAGTCACAATGATTCTATAACTTTCCAAGTTCCATTAGGATCAAACACTAATGATGGCATGATGTCGTGGTCGAAGAAAGGGGTGCCAGGTTACTCACTCACAGGTTCTCTGGTAAAGACGGAGATGAAGGTTTTGTTTAGATTTTCGGCGACTTCGTGTGCTGGTACAGGGTGGTTGTGATCGTCGGTTAGCAGCAGCGAAGTGGGGTGGTTAGGGTTAATAGTCTTCCACAATCGTTTTGGGTTATTGTAACATTTCTGGTAATGTGGTAGAAAAAAACGACCGTTTAGCGTTTTGGGATTGCGCCGTCAACGTCTTGTCCACCGCACGATATTTGGCCAAGCATGTGGGCTGCCAGACCATTTAGCCGACCGGAATAGTCGTTTTTTTTTTGTTGCTCAGATGTTTAAGTGACGAGTTGAACCACGGGGAAGATGATTTTTTTTTACTGTAATGGTGGGGACATGCTTGTGGGTTAACTCCTGCATTTTATTTTTAAAAAGAGACCAGTTGCATTCAAGAGAGCGCTGCAAGAAATTACGACAAACCCCTCAGAGAATGTTGTTAGCTTTTCATTGATAGCCTCGTAATTTCCATTATCGTAGACCGTGATGTTTTTTTTAATTTTTTTTTGCTCATGAGGTAACCTGAGAATAATTAAAGCGTGGATTGCTGCGGGGTCACTTAGGCCAGATAAGTGTATAAGTGGTGATATGCTATCAGCGTGCAAAGTTAAAAGGAGGTCCAGAATGTTTGAAGAATTACAAGATTCTCCAGTTGGCGCAGAAACAAGTTGCGTTAAGCCAAAACTTACGCACCTGTCGGCAAAATCGCTTTCTATGCTGCATTTTGATGTTGTTAAGGCGAGGTCGAACCATGTTATCGCTGGGAAATTGAAGTCGCCGAGTATTAGTAAGTGTGCGCTGGGATTTGATACGGATAGTAAGTTTAGGGCGCTATGGAATTCTGCGATGAATGAAGAATGAGCGTCAGGGGGCTGTAACATGCACCAGTAATTAAGGGTGGAAAAGAACTGTTGCATCTTATAAATAATAGCTCAAGGGTGGAGGGGACATTAACACGGCAGCACTGAAGTTGTTGGTTAGCTGCTATCAAAACGCCGCCACTTCGTTTGGTCTCGCGGTCGAGTCGAAAGAGATCTTGATGTGGAAAGCAAAATATCAGTTGTGTATCGGAAATTGAGGAATTATGCCATTTTCTGTTAGTACGATTAGGTCGGACTCTGTGGTATCGACTAGGGAACAAAGATCGTCGCGCTTAGGCAGAAGGCCTTGGATGTTTGTGTATATTAGCGATAAAGATTTTCCAATGGAATTTCCTTGCGAAGGTTTAGAAACTGGTGGCTATTGTGGTCGGGGAACTACTTTTACCCACTCCCGGTAATATGGACGACACTAGACACGCAGAATGAAGACCCATCAGGGCGAAATGTTTTAATAAGTAACCGGAATGAGAACCCCAGCAAATGCATGTATACATGGACGCTGAGGGAAAAGGCACCTCACGGGCTGTCGCGTACTGGACGGTGCTCAACAGAAACTATACAGAAGGGAACAAACAGTTGAACTCAACAGAAGAAGCGGAACTATACGCCATTGGTAAAGGTGCTATACACCTCTCCCAACCAGCCCATCCCCTAAATATCTATGCCGACAACAAGAGGGCATGTCGACTCTTAGATTCCGGTCGAAACTCCCGCTCGGCGGCACACCTATTAAAGCATATTCAACCAGCTGTCAAGTTATACTGGATTCATTTCTACACCGGGGTACTGGGAACCGAAAAGGCTAATCAATATCCGAGATGCATACATCCAGGCTCCCAGCAACGGTTGCCAAAGCCCGATATCTCAGAAACCCACTCACCCGAAACGTCACCTTAAAGAACATAAACCACCGAAACGTCTACTCCCAGCTCTCCACCCAAACCTAACAAGACAGCAGCAAACCCTATTCCGGCAGGCACAAGCCGTAACACTGGAAACACCTGCGAGGCTACATCTAATCAGATATGGCAAAACAACAGCCTTACCATCATGTTCACAGAGCAACATTACAAATAACCAAGATCGCATTCTTTGGCAGTGCCCTCAATACATCCAAATTAGAAAACAATACTCTAGAGAGTAGCTGACCTCACCTAGAAGAGAAGAGGAGCAACACGGACCGATTGACTTCTTTCAAGAAGCCGTCAGCACAAGCCTGGACCGAGGCCTCTGAATCTCGCAGCGCTCTCTACAACTCCTCCTATCTTTCTACCTGCAAATAAGATATCTCTCTCTCTATGGCGTCATCAATCCGAGGAAGGGTATAGAAGTCCTTTTTGGTGACTTTGATCAAGTGCCGGTTATAAATGCAAAAGTGCCACGAACCGTCTTTCTTTTTCACCAAAAGGACTGGTGACGCCCACGTACTGGAAGAAGGCTCAATCCCAATTTTTAAGCATTTTATCGTCCTCGTTATGAATGATTTTGCATTCGCCGTGAGAGATCCTGCATACTCGCCTAAGGACGGGTTCGCGTTCGCAGTGTTGATGCTGTGGGTTATCAATTTTTTTCCCGAAGGGTGATTGCCCAAACCAAAAATGTCTCCGTAAGAAGAAAGCAGGCGATGTAACTCTCGAGCTTGTGACGAAGGAAGGTCTGGCGCTATCGTTTTTGCGGTGTTACCAGGGGTGTTCCAACAATCCTTAGAATTGTTCGGTGCAACAGTGCAGGCGTCAGTGGACACGGCAGAAAGTTGGCATTCTTCGATGGGAAAACGCGTGGCCAGTGAAGCCAGTGTTTGTTCGGTGCAACCGTGCAGGCAACCGTTTGTTCGGTGAATTGTTCGGTGCAACCGTGCAGGCGTCAGTGGACACGGCAGAAAGTTGGTATTCTTCGATGGGAAAACGCGTGGCCAGTGAAGCCAGTGTTTGTCACCTCCTTCTTATTGTGTCTTGTCTGAGTTTGCGCTGTTTTCCCTTTTATAACCAGTGACATCAGCTCGGAGAGAACTTCGGACAACGAACCAATGTTAAGGAAGGGCAGACTTGTTTTGTTGTTGGCGACGGTAGCCACAGTAAGGAAGAGCCACGTGGTGTCGGAGGAGTACGTCCGTTATAGTTGAAATCATGTACTCGCTCTCCGGAACTGGTGGCCATGATGACACAGGGACGTAGGTGATTGTGTTAAAACGCAAGCGGACATGTGTGGAGCCGATGCGGTTGGAGAGCTTGGTGTCGGCAACAGGAGCGGTCGGCAGGTCAAGGAGAAGAATACCCGTGGCACAATCAATAAGACCCGCGTTGTCGGTTATAAAGTCCAGCCCGCGACTGCTGCTATGGGGCATGCGTGGTAGACTGTGTACACGACAGGAATTTGGTCGTCACCAACACCAGCCCGAGCGGTGCACAGTCCTTCAACGGTGAGCCTACGGTCGTCTGCCACTCTGACGACAGGAGATGGGGCAGGCGTCAGGACCTTACGGAGTCGGCAGCGACGTTTAGAGCTCATGACGGAGATATTGGCACCGGTATCTATTGGAGCACTCAAACGAACACCGTCAACAGCATCATCAAGCAAATTTTATCTCGTCGTCTTATAAACAGAGGATTTTCAGGGCGGGTTGGACATGCAGCATCACCCCCGGGAGCTGAATTGGCTAGTTTTCAGGAGAGAAGCGTGCGTAACAAGTCGGCGCCTAAGGGCGGCGAGGCTGAGGCTGCGACGAACGAGATTGGCGAAGTTTAGGGGACGGGGATCACCCAGACTGGTGGCTGCGGGAGTTGTCGGGAACATACTGGTGTTGGGTATCAAAGGAAATTCATTACGCCGATCGTCAGAGTAGGTGGTGGCAGAGAACCTGGAGTGCGGCGGGGGCGTCCACCGTTGTCGGTACTTAAAGGCTACTGTGACCAACAAGAGAGCACTCGAAGCAGATAGGCCGCTCGTCAAGGGTTCTCCATTCAACAGGGTTCAGGCGGCGGTAACGAGGTGTTGTGTCATAAAGGCGTAGGAAGCCATTCGTCGCAAATGAAGGCGGAAGGTTCCGGTGGACGTCCGGACAAACCATAGCACACACAGAGTGGATGCCAAGGTTTGCGACTTTCTCGCCAACCACGTTCTTTATAAGAGATATAGTCGGGAGGGTGTGGTTGTGCTCATGGTGGTGTACAGGAGCCGCGGTCATGGCTCCGATTTCTTGGCGGGCGATCTTGGTCAAAGTGTCAGATGGTTGAATCTGGCCTGGTGCTGTCGGTGGAACCAGAGGCGCTGTCAGATCCGCACACGATGTGGCTGCTGCGGTGTGAGGCAGCCCGGTGAATTGCTGCGCTCTGCGGTGGTATTTCGCTTTATCAAATCGAAGACATTCCTTCAGTGCCGAATCGATCCTGCCACACTCTTTCCACATGAGCAGATAAAAGGCATCATTTGCAATGACCTTAGGTGCGTGCCCAATCTTGTGGGACTCCATCATCTTAAGCTCCACTTTTGCACAAAGAGCAAACGCGTCCTGGGTATAGGTGACATTGGGCTCGGTACAGAACTGAGCGCGCGAAGAGAGATCTTTCTTTGCGGCTAGCTGACGGACAGCGGACTGACTGATCGAATTACGGAACTCCTCTTTTAAGATGTCACAGCTTGTTAGCCCCACTTCGTTTTTTAGGAAGAAAGTCGTGCCGTGTTTTTAAGATGGTAGACAATATTCTCCAGGCTTATTGTTTCACCCCACGGTTCGTGAACACTGAGACGTTCATGCATGCTGAGCCATACATACATGCTGAGATGTTATCAGTGCCTGGAAAGTCAGCGGGATCATGGGGGTGAGAATCGATGACTACCACAGGAGTAGATACAGGCTCAGAGGCATGGAGGAAGAAAAATGTTAGGAGGGAGCATGACGTCTGGCGGCCCAGCTTCGGCAAGCCAACCTCCTCTGAAGCCGCTTTGTCCTCTCCTTGGGCTCCTCCCGCGCAATGCATTATGGAAAATCTACCACGCTCAGTCCCGCGGTTGCAATTAGTGGCTCCGGCTTACTGCCGGTGAAGATGGAGGCGAGCGCCGTCGCCGAAGGCGCTGTACAAGATTGTTCGCCAGCGTTGCGCTCCAAGCTTCGTATCGTGGAAGTACTGCTGCTGTCGCTGTTCAGAGCAAGGCGAGACTTCGATCGCATTCTTACGAAGCACCCTCACGAGCTGCAAGGCGAATTGCCCTTCTGACATTGGATTGCTCGAACGCGTCGCCGTAAACATTCACAAGCATGGAGCGGCCTACAGCTGCGTGGTGTTTGCCAGGTGTGCTCTGACGATTGCCTTTGGCATTCTGCTGAGTTATCGCGCGTAACGAGTGTCGTGTCGGCGGGGAGGTGGTGAGACTAGTTTTGGTTTCGCTCACACGCGCTTTTGCATACGTTCGCCTTTTCGGTGCTCAGGCGTGGTGCTACGTTTTTATCTACTTCAGTGCACTGGTAAACAAAGGGTTCAGAACCCTTATGTTGGGTGTGACCACCTCGCGTCGCAAGCAGTACGCCGGCTGTTTGTCCGCTGAGGACCGCTCGATCGATGCGATACGTACATAGAAAAAAAAACGAATGCTAGATTACGCCTGGGAGGGACCTTGCTGAATTGTGGACTGACTGCGGCTTGGAAATAAATGGTTAAAGAAATGGTTGAAATGGTTGATCTTTTCAACTTTGCCTGAGCGGCAAAGTTGGAAAGATCATCTCCACTTCTGCACGCGGCGGCGGCACAGAACTCTCCGACTGCGGCGTGAACTTCTACGAGTCCGAAAGCTCAGTAAACAAAGTTGTTTTATGCCTGTCCCGTCCGACCACTTTGCCCGCACGATCAGGCCGCTGCGCGTTTCGGGTTGCAGGCAGAGCTGCGCGCAACGACTCGTCGCCGAAACTCGAATACGCGGACGGCCAGGCTACCAAACGCATAGACGCACGCACGCAGCGTTGGCGAAGGGCCACATGAGGCGCAAAGAACTACCGCTTGCCTGTCATGTGAGTAGAACATCTCCCATCAGTCTTTCCTTTTTATTTTTTATGACTAGGCTTCACGATTGTCACGTGACGCTCCCTCCTAAACTTTTCTTTCCTCCTTGCTCAGAGGCGGCGGCATCATGCTGCTGTGGACGTGACACCCTCTCCGAAACTTCGTATTCTCTCAAACTGCCCCGGCAAGTGATAAGAAGACGGGAAGTAGCGTCGCTACCACAAAATGTGACGTGCCAACCAAGGGGCTGTAGTTACAGATAGTACTTACAATAATAAACGGGATAGTAAAAGCAGATAAGGCAGCTGCAATGTCCCAGGTACTGCACGCACACCAACATCAGCGAGTGTCTTGATCTTCCTCCTCCAGCCTGTGGGTCTGCTTATTCCAGAGGGCGCATACCCGCAGAGAAGGGTTGGCAGCCAGTTCAGTTTATAGCAAGGAGCAAAAGGAACGACCTGGTGAAAATATTACTGGATGGCGTGCACTCAATTACTCGCACCCTGCAACCTTTACGTGCCACGCGATGTACAATCAGCGCCACGCGCTTAAGGAAAACATTTGTTTCACCAGCCCTATGTGATAATGTGGAAACCTGGTAATACACTCAGCCAATACTCCTCAGACCCGGAAACTATCTATTTGTTTATTTACATACAGTACACTGCGGTCACGAAGCAACATGCAGTTTGCATACATAAAATCGCAACACATATAGCCATACTATAGCCATACTATATAGCCATACTGCAGAGAGCAGTAAGACGCAAGCGAATAACTGTCCTCGTTAAATACTGTGGATGTAGAAATTCAATGTTCGCTAATTATGAAAAAACATTCATTGCAAAATTACAAATATGGCAGAATACAACTAGCCCAGAAGCCTAACTGAGTTTCTATTGTGCTGTTTAAGGCTTCGTGCAATTTTTTTCCTTAGAGATAAAAAATAGCAGATATTTGTTTAAGTGGGGCCACTATAGATCCTTAATTTTTATACTGCTGGTTATAAAACTTGTCCCCGATCACTGCGTAATAAAACCAATGAAATGAATTATGCAGTTATTTAAACATGCGCCACTTCCTTTTCAAGCAACTGTCCTAAATTGTAAACAAATGACCGAGAATGTAATTTTGTTTATTAAACTTAAACGATACGGCATCAGCGGGAATGCACATTGAAGACAGACAGACAGATAAAAAAATGGCATGATGAATAATATACTTCCTAATGCGAACTTTCTGCGCAGGGCACACTGCAGTCTTATCGGTCACTGCGCATTTCGGGGGGCGGGGTCACAGGAAGTGATCGCGTGATCAACGAACACCTGGTGGACCGCGCTACTGTGCGGTTACATCGCAGTGCGTCGTTGCCACCGAGTATGATGTTGCAAATCGTGTTTGAACCTCCCCCGCAAATGTCACGTGGTTCGGAGGAGAAACGTCTGGCCAGTGAGGCAGTGAGACATACTGAGCCGTGGTGACGCGCTGGGAGATGACGCCTTAGCTGAGTGCGCTGCCCTCCGGCTCACAGTTTCGCCAGCCAGCGCTCCTCCACCTTCTTTCTTCTTGAATGGCTCGATCGGTCACTCGTTTACGTGGACGCCGCCACCGCAACCACGAAACCCCTGTAGCAGGCGCCAAAGCTCTCCCCATAACACGTTGAATTGGAAGTGCACACTGGAATGGAGTGGTTGTTCTGCTCGGGAATTGCCTTGCTACTACGCCATCGTTGCCCTAACAAAGTTCGGTATTTGTATCCTAGGCAAGCGGCCGCGGTCTCGCACTGTTGACAAGAGAAACAAAAAACATTAGCGAGTCTATGGGCCGCATTCTGAGTCCCTCCTCCACTCCAGTTGCTCTCTCCACTCGGATGGGGGGAGGATCCAGCGATGCCTTTACATGGGGAAGTTGCTTTCACTGACCTTCTTCAGCGGCAGCGCGAGTGAAGGACGGTCTGTGAATAAAAGGGTATATTTTACTCCTCAGATCGAATGGGGAGGCTGAACTAGTTTATTTGGAGTGTACGGCCCCTTGGGAGGACATCCCCCCAAATAAAGGACAGCTTATGGAGCGACCTTGAGCAGTGCTTCTGGGGAACCCTTGTCAGCTGCTCGAACAGAGGGCCGACTATAAGGCGCAGTCCATTAAACCTCTTACAACCCTTCGAGCCAGCGAGCCTCGCCCGCAATAACATCAGCAAAGTCAGCCACAAGGTGGTGTTGTGCAGAGAAGGGAGGATGTGGTGGCGGCCTTTCGTGGCTACTTCAAAGTTTTTTCCGGTCTCGACCGATGTCAGTCGACGTGCCACTCTATAAACTCTCTCAGAGGCCTTACCCAAGCTAACCTACGGCCCAAAAGGCCAATTTAACTAGCATATAACTGCATGGGAGGTAGATCACAAAACAAATTTGGCAACCTTCGCCATTTACATCCGATGACTGAAGGAATACTGAAACTTGTGGTTTTCACTAGCTTTAGCCTGGCCTTTCTTAGGTCTGCCAAACTTATCCGTATATCGGACAGTTATTGAGCCAAGTCTATGCCATCTACCTCAAGTTGGAGTACACCTGCACGTCAAGGATTACGTTTTCGTTAGCCGCTGTTACTCCGCAAGACGCGCTTCCCAGCAGAACATGTACGCATCTACTCGCACACTCAACACCTGCCTCTCGGCTCCTGACCTCCTCGCCATGTTTTCTTATACTGCTTAGCCTTTCTTTTCTTATACTGCTTACAAAAAGACAGTTAGCCTTTCTCACCTCCACTTTCGTATTCTGAGTATTGAGCAGCGCATGCACATATCGATTTCAAGCTCATAAAGCACTACGGTTAAAACCGAAGCTTTCTGCAGGCAAACTATGTCAACCAATACTGCAACATGCACCACTTTAAAGACCGAAATTCACACTGTCGAAGTCCGAAGCAAACGTCCCTCTTCAACTCACCCAATGTCTAAAGCCAACGCTAGCGCTAGTAACCCAAAATGTATGCTGAGCTCCCCAAAGGCGGCGATAGCGTCATTCTGCTTTCGGAAACCGGGGCTAACGGACATGAAATTATAATCTCGTTTCGAGCGGAGATAGCGGTTGATGCCGGTCGTGGAAATAGGATTTAATAAAAGAAAAACGCGGATTCTCAGGTATATTGTCGAAGCTGCCTATGTGACTCATTCTGTTCCAAACCGTGTTGCTCCACGCCGATGTAAAATCTGACCGTACCCAGTCGCAGACTTCAAGAATTCCCAGGCCCAACTTGGTGCGCTTCCCGAGGTGATTTCATTTGGGGCGTGTCAAATCATCCACGCTTCGACTGGGACTTTTAGGACCGCAGAAGCCTCAAAGAAAATACTAACCAAGACGTAGCTGGAGGTGACGGGGCGTCGCTGCCTGGTCATCGACGCACACCATCAGGAGGCGAACCTTAAGCTCCACTGGTATTCACGGGGTGGTGAAGCAGGACCTCCACTCTGTGATTACACCCTCCTGCAGAGTTAGTGAGGTTACGAGTGAACGCTGGCGGGTGGTTAGCGAGAACGAAAAGACGTCTACTCCTAGGACCCTGTTTCTGAATCTAAAATAGAGCTCGCGCTCGGCGACCTACCTCCCATAATTAGCGTCACCGGCGATATGGCTCTTGTAATGGCTCCCGACCAGCCTGTACAGCGCCCTCGCTGCATCGGGAAATAGCACGTCTTACTCAAGTGCATAGTATTGCGCTGAACCCTTTGTGGATGCTTTGGCCACGCTGAGGCAGAGTGCACGAAATCGTACCCGAGCACCGTTTGGCTTTCGGCCACAACATGGCCTTTGAACACATCATGGACGCCGAGGAGACTAAGGAGCCGGCCAAGGATGGCGGATGGGGCCACCATGACAGGGAATGCTGGCGAGGCCTTGGGGCCAGCAGGCGGAGGGGACAACAACGCGGCAGGGCAAGCTCCATCTCCCACGGGTCACCTGCCATAAGACGCTAGCACCCGAACGATCCCCTAGGCAACCGTCATCTACAATCCCGAATTCATGGAGGTTACGTAGAAACCGGTCGCAAACGGTGCCACGTCTACCCTGCCGAGGATAGCGCCAACGACACTGTAGTCTAGACCGACAAGCGGCTGATGCAGACGACGCCAGGGCGACCTTTGGCGACGCGGCTTAAGCCAACCGTCGCGTGGGAGTGAAAAAGTGCAGAGTCGGCGGAGGCGTCTCAAAAACTGTCGAAGGTCCGGTGCCTAAAGGTGTGGCCTAGCAATCACGGAGTTAAGTGGCAATCTTCATGCCATGGTTTCTTTTCCTTTCCGAGAAAAAGTTGTCTCCAGAGTGCCAGAACCGAGCTGCCCTAAACCTCGGGGTCTTTCAATTAAAAGACAGCAGTGAAAGGTGCACCACCTGCTAGAAGATCTGGACGTGCACGTCATAGCAATGCAGGAGACAATGGTAGAAGAGAAGGGTAGCGGGGCATCGTGCAACGTTTCACGTTGCAGTATTATGTGAGCGTAGGTCACGTCGTTGGATTTTATGCCGGCTACACGATACTGCTAAAAATGGCTTGGGCTTAGAGTGCAGAATGCATTCACCGGCCTGTTGGAACGACTTGTTATGTGCGAAGTAGTCTTTAGTGCTGAAGTGTGCCGCATAGTGAGCTTGTAGCTGCGTAATGATGTTAGAGAAATAGCCGAATTTTAAAATAAAAATTGGCCGCATCTGATGGCAGACAGGCGTCTTGTCGTATTAAGAGAATTTAATGGCGTCTTATATGCGCGACATAAAATCAATACCCGCGATTTCGCGACGAGAGTGTAGCAGTGTTGCTCAAAATCATAAATACCCTTCGTTAGTGAATGTGAGAAATGTTCTAGATCGGAACTGGATGTGCAATTCACTCATTTTCAAGGTGTCAGTCAGGGTAGACTGCAAGGAGTGTATGTGTGGTGTGACCTAATTGAAAAATGTGAATGGTGCGTACTAATGTCCGTATTATTTTCAGACCATTGTCTGGTTGTGTGCGATGTAGGATCGAAAATACGAGCCAACCACAGCTACGGAAAACTTTACTGAACAAGGAAAGGTAACGATTAGAAAAAAGAAGAGGATGTAGTCGGTAAACAGCAGGAGTTATGTACACAGGAGGTAAAAATGACGGCCTTTGAGAGGCCCACTCTGATCCTATGCGAACAAAAAAATCATATAAAAGACACTAATATGAAACGTACAACAACTCATCTATGAATACTATACTGCGTCCGGGGTGTTTTTCGAAGATGCAAAAAAACTGAAGCAGAAGGAGACCTACTGAGAGCGAAAGAGAACCGATTTCCCACTGGACAGGCGCCCAGCAAGCGTGCGCTGGAGATGGAAGGCGCCAACGCTCGTTGTAATTATATAAAAGGGATACCGTCACAAGGATGGGTGACGGGCAATAAGCAAGAGATTCAGGATGGTTTTTTTTACCTACTAAAAAGAATTGTTTCTATTCCGTAGTGTGTATTTAAAGTCATTCAAGGCAGAATTTATCGGTGTATTTCCTAGGATTGGTGAAAAGTACAATGAAAGTTTAAACCATCCGACCGCTGTCGCAGAAGTGGAATGTGCGATCGGTAACCTGAACACCGGAAAGTCGACAACCCCAGACGGGTTAAATGCGGCCGTTTAAAAGGTCTTTAAAAACGATCTATCACCACTTCTTTCCGTAGTATTTACGAGGCCTTTGATCTGAACGTATTTCCATCCCCTTACGGAGAAACGCACTTTGGAACTTCCTAATAATAAGAATACGAACAAACATAAACCTGTCACGTCTAATTTCCTGATATCCTTGACAAATATAAATTTCAACATTTTGATGAAGGTGCAAAGAACAGTACCTGTCATTAAGCAGCTGAGACGGGAAAACTGGATGGGTGGCACAAAAGGACGCACGATTGTTTTCAAGCACACAAAAGCCCAGGTGTGTGCTGGAATATTGCGACGCTACCCGGTCTTTTGTGGTTATCCTTCAGCTCGACCTGAAGAAAGCATTTCACTTTGTGTCTCACCGATTGTCCTTGCTGATTTTAGATTATGTAAATGTAGGAACAATCATTAGGGAGGGGGTTGCTTTGGTATACGGGAAGTAAACCGCGATAATAATTGCTAACACCTTGCTCGGGGCCTTATTAGTGTGGAAAGGCCGGTGCTCCTGAACTACCTCCAGTTCGCCGCTCTGTTTCTGCAGGCAGACTTAAACTCTCAGCTTTAATATATTTCTAAATGAACACATTCACCGATTTTAGCTGTCCAAGCAGAAGTACAACTTCTGGCCTGCGCAGATGACACTGCTACTTTCTGTACAACCAAAAAAAGTGTTACAAATGTGGTGGACACTGTAAAACTTCTGGTTCAATCACAGGTATTGGGGTAAACTCGGGAAAGTGTCTGGGTTTCCAGCATGTGGGCTGGTCTTCCACATAGGAGTCTTTTGCCAATGTGAGCTGCAAATCAGCCCGCTATGTATCTAGGAGTGCCTCTGGAGCGCTACTAAGACAGCAAGCGTATTGGCATGCTATAACCCAAGACTTAAGCTACAAGGAAGGAAAGTGAAAAGGGGTCTTCTGACAATGTTTGAGAAACTAGACGGTATATTTTAATTTTGTTGCCAAGGTGCGGTACTCGATGCGGGTGTTGCATCATTCGCTTGTGGAAGGGCAAGAAATGAATCGAATATTTGCTGTGTTCATCCTGTCATGTACATGGGGAAGTATATCATCTACTGTCATTATGCGGTAGAAATATCCAAACTTTGACGCGTCAAGGAGGGCGGTCCTCGATTCGCCTATCTGTTTCTTCGCCAGTTGGTGAACTGGTCACTCTTTCTTCGGGATACAAGCGATACTTTGTTTGCGAAAGATGGGGCAGTTTTAAGAGCTGCCGAAATATTCTCCTTCCTGTTTCCACGTGCACGGAAGGATGTCGGGCTAGTTTAAAGAAATTATGATGTCAGTCAGGTTTTATCAACTCGCTTTTGTGTGCACTATTTACGTACAGTGACAATCAGAAAATTATATGAAGATGTAGGGACAGTTCGTTCCCGGTAGCGCGATACAGATAACTATGTGCTAGAGTCCAAAGGCAAGATGACTGAAAGGATTTACGTGTGTGCCTGTACAACTGGGGGGAAGTCATTTTGCTTCAAACTCTATTCTTCTAACTAAAACCTTTACACTTTGCACACTTAATGTGCAAACGTGGGTCAAAGAGGGGGAAAGACACCATGGATCCCGGAGTGCATAAAACAACCAACAAAAATAGAACGCGTTTTTGTACACTCATACCTGGCGGTTCACTTTTGGGATGTTATGCAGCGAGCTCTACATAAAGACTTCCCGCATAGTCCACTTGGCACACTGTATCTAACAACAGAGAATAACGGAGTACCCTACGATTTAATAATGCTCCAGGGCCTTCCCAGCATACGGCGTACACGCATAGCTTAGCTCCAGGGCGATCTGCATGCTAGACCGGCGTGGAAGTTTCTTCGGGACCGTGTCATCCAAGTTGTTAACGGGTACAGCCTCCAGAGGACCCTACGAATTGCCTAATAGGTTTGTAAAAGTCTGCGGAGTAATCACCATCTTTACCTACGGTTCGCACCGTTTCGACCTAAGCGGAATCTTCGATGCAACTCGGGCGGCTACCGGCGGCTACAGCCCCACTGCGATTAGCGCTCTACAATGTTTCCTGCCCTGATTACACTGCCAGTAAGGCATTCTTTAAACAGTGTTCGTCTCTTCGCTTTCAATCTACGTTGATTCCGTTTACATCACTTTACTTCCAGAAACTTAACGTAGAAATGGTAAATAGGAAGCTTAAGCTGGAAAACGCAACGCCCACGTAAGCATAGAAAAAGATCGTATTTACCACAGGTTGCGCTCACAGCCAACATTGGTGAAAAAAGAGCTTAATTGCAAATATTATGGCTGTTCATATTGACCAAAAATAAAAATTTATGTCTTTTGTTACAACGCAGAGCGCCAACTTTTTTATTATCTCTCAGGGTTTGTACCCATGATGTGTGATCGAACGTCACAATCAAAGAGCTTGATGTGATATTCAAGCATAGATGTGTAGAAACAGCAAATAAATAAACAATATTCCCTGACGTAAGCTTCTGAGCTACTTTAATTACCACCAAGCTAGTACACAAGTACTTAGGTACAAGTGCAAAATGGGAAACACAAATTTGTATGGTGTTTGTTAGATGCTTGTCAGGGCTAAGATAAAAAAAATTGGACTAATGTATGGGAAAATTTCTTTCGTATTTTTAAATATAGAATGGGTAATCGAGGTAACAATATGTAAAAGTTCGACAAAGAAAATAACACAAACGTGTGGAAAACACTGATACCTTGCGCAAGTTGTTAGAAATACATTGTATACGTCGTCCCTAACCCGTACTCTAACATTTGTCAACTAACCAATATATTACCGCTCAGCTCTGTCTACCCCACACTCAAAATAAACAATACATTGGCTCTGAATAAAGTGCGTGCATTGACTCCTTACTTGTTGACCGTCTTCTATTCTATCAAAAGGGAGGGAGACAGGATTATCGTGACCTATTCTGAAAACAAAAACGGCATCCCATATACCTTCGTTTTTTATGGAAACGAGCTTCCGATACCTAGCGTGAGTTTCGAGGGAAATTGGATGAGCCATGAATGGTGCCTAGCCCCGGTAAGTCAACAACTTCCTACGAATGCTTCGATCATTCTCGCCACCTGTTTTGGGGGCAAAACATATTTCGCTTTTTTTAAACGCCGCAGTTGAAATGACTATTTGTAAATTTGTTGTATATTCTGAATAAGCTTGTTGATAAAATATTGATGGCAGGAAATGATGGCGGAAATATTGAGATGACGCGGACAGCCTCTGTATGGCCTAACATCAGCATTCGAGGTAAAACGTGTCCAACTCCTTACCAGCACTTTCGTTATAATCAGCATGATGGTCTTCATGGGTCTCCGCATTATGATTCTGCAAGGTTGAGTCTCAAAGGAGTATTGACACGAAATTGCAAAGCTGAGGTACTTATGTAAAATGATTCCTTTCTGTAGGAGGTATTTCACTGCACGTTTCAACAGTAAGCGCGAAGTACAAAATATTTTAAATCTATTTTAATCTTTGTGTGCACGAGAAAGCCCAGAGCGGATACCTTTTCGCAATCGGAACCAGTATGAAGCTGTCTTTTTCTCATTGTTTTACACTCAAACCTAGTCACCGGCTCATACATGACATCTGCCGTCTTCTTCTAGCAACGCCTCACATGCTCACAGTAGAGTCCATAGCCGCTGTAGCATCTCGAACCATGCCAGACCGGAAGTATAAACTATACGCCATACATGAGGTGGTGTTAGTCATCTAACAACCTGTCCCTTGTCCACACAGTTGCGAACACAACACGTATTGGTATATTAAGGAACGCTTTTGAGAGCCGTGAACTCTATGCGGTGCTCCAAGGGGGATGCACCTAAAGTAAGTCGGATTTTATTTCTCGAAAGTTTTATATGCCTCCGAACGTTCCCGATGTATAATATGGGAATTATCTGAGGAGCGATTATTGGGACGTTCACGTAGAGTTCGTATGCCATTATCCTTCAGAACCAAGAAGTTGTTATTTTAAATAGAGTAATAAAAATCGCCATCATCCTCATTTTTATCAAAAGCACCAGAAACACGCTGAATAAATATAGCCCTACCTGTAATAGTTCAATCGTAGGCAGGAAGGCATAACCTTGTTGGTTCGATCCGCTTCATTACTGTCGTTCAAAGGGACTCTTCGCCCAAGCGTTTTCTCTGGTGTTCCTCTTACGAATGCTTTCTCCTCGCCTCCTTTTACAACCTCGGTAGCTACGCAGTTACTTTTATGGCCCACCTCTCATCAGTCAATAGCTTAAATGGCACTCCGGATAAACTTTTCTAAGCCTGTAGGCATCCCCCGACAGTTTGTTTTGTTGTTTACTATGCTTTATATTTACCGTAAGCATTCCATCCGTTATACCGTTCTCAATGGCGCCTAGAAATACCATAGGTATTTTTAGAGCGCTTAGAACGTCTCAAAATTCTTACCTAGTTGTTAGCACGGGACGTTTTCATTGGCATCACACAATTGTATAGGCAGAGGTCCGTGTACTTCTGTATTTAGGAGCGCTTGTCGAATGAACACTGGTCATTATCAGCTCCATCAGTTTTTTGTCTTAATTGTAACAATATTTTGCCCGCATTCATGACAACTATGTTACTGCAGGCTTGATGCGTCCCATTATCGTCTGAGAATGGCAGGCACTGGGAATGCACGATCTTATATCTGCCGTTAAGCACATGACTGAGTGCTGTGAGTACCCTGCCTAAAGCACTCTTGGCAGATCTCTTCCTGGCATAAGGGCGAAAGATGATACAGTAAGAAAACGTCTATTGACTAGAATTGTCTCTTAGGATACCAGTATTATCCATATCAAGGATAATGTATCCGCTATCTAGTTAGGTTACAGACAAATTTCATGTTATCTCCTTTTTCGACACATCTCAAAATATGGCACCTCGTGTTTCTAAGAAAATCCTGTTTCTATAGACGACATCCACAAAACCTCCTTCAGCCGAATGAAGTATTTACCAGTGCCTTATCTTTTGTTGCTTTCATTTTCGAGCCGACCGACGTCCTAATAAAAGCGTTTGAACAAAGGTTTATCCTATCAATGTATTTTAACATGAATTGATTTATGGCCAATATTTGACCCAGTGTGAGTACCTTACCCGCACGCTAAATGCCATTATCGTTGCTAACCTGTCTGCGGTCGTCGCTGCTGCCTGTCCCTTAACCAACAAGCATAATACATGAAGCACATGCGTGCGTCTAGAATATTAATTTTGATATCACCATTTGGACACATTTTTGTGTCAAACTTTTCTCTGGTAGTTTTCCTTCATTCGCAAATGTTTATCAAAACCACATTTCGCGCATATAAAGGAGACTAGTTACCTCGAGCTTTAGCAGCTTTTATGTCTTCTCGAACACATATACTTCAATTCATCTGCTGAAAATATCTCAAATATTGCTGTTATTGCAATTATTGCTGTACATACGGCTATAAGAGCAATGATCGCTTTATTGTAGTGCTGCCGTGCCCACGAGTGCTATTTTTCATGTTTGCATCTTTGTGTTTGCTGCTGGCAGGGGATGTCGAAGTAAACCCTGGGCCCGATACAAAGGTGCTGCTGAAAGAACTTTGTGACGGGCAGAAAGCCATACAATCAGACCTTAAGAAACTAAATAACAGGCTTCAGAAGTTAGAAGTCATGAATCTTTGCAGAAACCAAGCAAATAGTATAACTAAGTTGCAAAAGACAGTTAGCGATATGAACTAAGCCTTCGAAAAACAAGAAGAAAGTCTGATTAATTTAGAGGATAGATGTAGGCGGAATAACCTTATAGTCTTCGGTATTCCAGAGAGCGAAAAAGAAACCCCAGGTGACCTCAACCAGAAGGTTATAACAGAAATTTTTGAGCAAAAACTTGGTGTCACTGTAACATCACTAGAACGAATCCACCGGATTGGAAACACACTCCGGAAATCAGTTCCTGGAGAGGACGTACGACCACGTCCAGTCATTCTAAGGCTTTACGATTACAAGGAAAAGCATAAACGTTTTTCGAACTGTAAAAAATTAAAAGGTACGGGTTTGTCTGTTGCTGATGACTATTCTAAGGAAACTGCGCAAGCGCAAGCTTCTCTGGCAATCTGCATTGCAAGGAAAAGAGGAGGGAAAGAAAGTGCGCCTAGAGCGTGATAAGCTACTCATCAAAAATGATCTGTACTGCTGGGACTTTACTAAGGACACTCGAGTGAAAATTCGCCGTGTCAAGAAAGATGTTCCCGCATCAGACGAAGATTGACCCGATCGCGTCCCACGATCAAAAGATCTGAGGCTTGTCAATTTTAATGCAAGAAGTGTGGTAAACAAAACTACAGAAATAGAGCATGTGCTACTCAGTCATGATCCGCACATAGTTGTGGTTTCCGAAACGTGGTTACGGCCGGAAATTCTCGACAGCGAGTTGGTACCGCCGGGTTATAATGTAATACGTACTGATCGTGGATCTAGAGGAGGTGGAGTGGCGATATTACTTTAAAAAAATATCGAATTCATCCAGCTACCCGGCATCCCAAACCACGAAAGCGCTTAGTGTCAAATTAACTTTGGAAACATGCTCAGTCTACTAGGTGCAATATACAGACCACGTAACTCTCCAGTCGAGTACCTCGTGGAACTTCAGAAGTATTTGGATAGCGCTAAAACACGCAGCCAGCGACTGATACAGGCTGGAGATTTCAACTTGCCACAAATAAATTGAGACACACTTAGCATTAGTTCCTACCAACGGGCAGATAGCGAACTTCTCGATTTCGCATTCTATCATGAACTAACGCAAATCGTAAAACGCCGAATACGGGTAACCGAAGTTGCGCAATCTGTACTAGATTTGTCATTTCTTGATGGCCGTTTCGCGGATTATGATGTTGTATTAGAAAACAGAGTGTCTGACCATAAACTTGTCTCTGTTCTACTAAAGACTGATTTACAACAACCAAAAGTTAAAAAAAGTATCCGTATGTTCCGGACTTTCAAAATGCAGATGACACGAGTATTTTTGATTACCTAGCCTTTCACTTGGATAGTTTTTGTTCGGAGGATGACGTTGACACTTTATGGTCAAGGTTCAAAAATATAGCGTTACACTGCGTCAGGGCGTTTGTGCCTGTACGGAAGAAAGTAAGAAACAAACAAAACCCATGGATTACTCGTCAGCTCATACACCTTAAGCGTAAAATAAGGCGTCTGAGAACGAAACCACAAAGGAATCGTCAAAAGCTAACTGAGCTTCCTTCGTTACTAAAAACCCAGCTTAAAGAAGCTAAACAAAAATATTGTGAAGACACGCTAACGAATTTTATGAAATCTTGTCCTCAACAGTTTTGGCGTCATCCATCACAAACTGACAACGCACAGAAAAATATTGTTGTTAACAACGACTTAATATCTGACTATGCAACAATGGCGTCTTGTTAAAGGGACAGACAACCGATTTTTGTCGAGTATATATTCTCTATCCCAAATGAAAGGGCATCACTTTAAGCACCTTGACGAGAAACGGTTTTGCTGATAACGCCCTAGAACTTTTGAAATCGCAATTTTTAGATCTGCGATGCGTATGTGTCCCTCCCAAAAATGATGCTGGCAACCATGACATAGAGCAGCCCGGCAAATACTTTTGTCTGTATGCGAAATAAAAAACGATATTAAAAAACTTGTCCCCAGCTAACAAAAGTTTGAATCGCAGGCTTTCCTCTTCTGTTATGTGTTTTTTAATGCAACGGTCTATTGGGCATGAATGCGCCATCTGTTGGGATAGACGATAGGTAGAATCTGGCTTCACGTTGTGGAGGCGGGAAGTTCGATTCTCCCCGGGCGCGACGTTTTTTTTTTTTTTTTTAAGCTGCCGTTGGCGTATTTGGAAACTGAAATCAAATATATTGGCAGAACAAACGCCTATGCCTCAGGCAGAATCGCCAAAGCTGCTTCGCTGGATCTGTTTACTGAACGCTGCCGTTGATTCTGGGCATGGTGGCTCGGTTGGCCACACTGAGAGCAACCCAGCGGCGGTAGGGTGGCTGGCGGCGTGTCTTTAGAATTTTGAAAATAATGTTTAGAAATACATATACAATTTATCCTTGCATAAATACTTGTGTTAAAAAGTTTTCAATACGTAAATAAACGTTTCAGCAGTTACAGTAGCTGCTAGGTTTGCAGGTCACGTGACAGGTACACATATTGTAGTGCCACGTTTTTACACTACGAACCGCCACCCTTCCTATTTCAGAAAGTTTGCTGCCAAATTAAAATTATTTCCGCCGATCTGTTTAGAAATTGCTTGTGGTTACCGGGCTATACAACACGCTGGCTTTCATAAGAGCTAGAGAACATATACGCGACAAAAATCGGTTGTCTGTCCCTTTAAAACAAATACTTCCAATCTGTTTTCTCACAAGAATCGAAGCTCAACGGCTGCGCATCAACATTAAGCTTTTCATGTATGTCAGACATGCCTGAGGTCGAGATAAGCCACGAAGGTATCGTATCGCTTCTACTAAACATCAATCATAAAAAGTCTGTCGGGCCGGATGGCATACCAAGTGCATTCTTGCAGAGATATGCAGAGTGGGTTGCTCGGTATCTCGAAATCATTTTTTCCGCATCGCTTTGCCAATCTTCGGTGCCGAAAGATTGGCTGGTGACGACAGTTGTTTCGGTGCATAAGTCAGGTGACCACCACAAAATTGAAAACTATAGGCCCATTTCACTAACCTGCGTGTGTTGGAAGCTTTTTGAACATATAATATCAAAATCCATTGCTACGTATCTCGAAAACACTGGTGCCTTTTTCAAACATCAACATGGCTTCCGTCAAAAGCTTTCGACGATCACACAACTTACCGAGGTATAAATGACTTTTCACTAGGCCTAAATAATAAAAAGCAAATTGATGCAATATTTTTAGATATGTCAAAAGCATTTGACCGGATACCACACGATCACCTAATCCACAAATTAATACAGTTAGGAATTAACTGCACTGTAGTAAACCGGATAATCGCTTATATTCTATGAAGGACTCAATTTGTAGAGGTACATGGCATAAAATCTCGCGAGCTAGAAGTTACCTCAGGGGTCCCGCAGGGGTTAGTTCTGGGTCCCATCCTTTTTCTAACGTATATAAATAATATTGCTTCTGACATAGATAAGACAATTACTGTACGGCTTTTTGCAGACGACTGTCTAATATACCGAGAAATTAATTACAGCAACGACCACGCGCAACTTAGAAAAGCTCTTGCATCGATTGAAAAGTGGTGTGAATGTTGGAAAATGAAACTAAATAAGGAAAAAACGGTTGGTTTACGTGTTACTAAAAAAACCACAAATGTCTATAATTTCTCATATACACTAAAAACTGGCGAGATAAGCATACTGAACGTAGTAAAATATTTGGGTGTGACTATTAACAATGACCTAAGTTGGGCTTCTCATATTAGTAATGTTTGTTCAGCTGCCGACAAAAAGCTATGGTTTCTGCGTAGAAAACTAAAACTAGCCCCCCATCGGTGAAGCTATCTCCCTATCTAACAATTTTCAGGCCAACATTAGAATACGCTAGCATCATCTGGGATCCGCATCATAAAGGTTTAATTGATAAGCTTGAAAAAGTGCATAAAAAGGCGGCTCGGTTCACATTATCACGTTACTCACGCACTGAGTCTGTCTCAGATATGCTTGAAATTCTTCACATGCCAACACTAGCAGATCACCGCACTCATGCGCGCCTGAAGTTTTTCTTTCTACGTACCCAGAATGCTTTTGAAATACAACCAACCCAATACCTAATTCCGAGACAGGGTAGATACACGCGAAATACAAATAGCCGCGCTTTCACGGTCCCACAACTCCGCATCAACACTTACGCATATAATTTTTTTCCACGTACAATACGTCACTGGAACGCATTACCAGAATCTGTCCTTCTATCTCGGACTGCTTCGGAATTTAAGAACCGCCTTCTTGCGAGCCCAAGTACAAATGAACCTAACCTACGTTCTAGGTGATGTTCTAGGTGATGTTCCTTTACGCTGTAGATGCTGCAACAGATTTTTTGCTTCGTGTTATCCTCCGTGTAAGTGAACCGCTATGGACTTGTTATTTTGAAATGCATCATATTACTGCCTGCTCACCGTATTGTACAGGGGTTAGATATTTTGTGTTGTTTAGAAGCTTCAGCAAGAACCTCTTCAACCCGCCGCGGTGGCTCAGTGGCTAAGGCGTTGCGCTGCTGAGCACGAGGTCGCGGGTTCGATTCCCGGCCGCGGCGGCCGCTTTTCTGATGGAGGCGAAAAGCAAAAACACCCGTGTGTACAAGATTTCGGCGCATGATAAAGATCCCCAGGTGGTCAAAATTAATCCGGAGGCCTCCACTACGGCGCGCCTCATCGCCTGCGTTGCGTCGGCGCGTTAAACCACACAATCAATCAATCAAAAGAACCTCTTCGACTTTTCTTGGAATGTTTAGATTTCTTCTCTTGGTGTTCAGTGCTTCAGGTGATCTGTTCTCAGATCCCTCGGATACATACTTTCCACCATACCTTTATCACTGCTACTGAACTTGCCAGCGACATGGACGTCTCTCACAATTTCTGTTTGGCTTTAGAATAAAGTTTTTTTAGTGGCTTTGTCCCCATGTCAGGCTTTCTATTTCTTCTCTTCCTCTTTTGTAAGGCAGTCCTTCATAACGCTATGGTTACTGGCCCCTGCAAGCGCAATAAGTGCATGGACAGGATATTGCGGTGTCCAATTTCGCAAAAAAAACTGCGCTGAAATTGTACCTCTACCACATTTATTTTGAACGTGTCCTCGTACCGCCAAACCGACTAGGATATTACTGTACACAAGGGAAACGCATAGTTAAATACTCAGAGACGTTTAATATAGCTTCATCGCTCACGCCACTGCTCCTACCACGCGATCGCAAAAGCAGCCATCAAGCGGAAGTGAAATTGTGGGACTACAGATGATTGGTTTCCAGGTCAGCCAGGAGTATCCGTCGAGCTAGGCTAGCCGCACTTTTCGTAGGGCCAGTGCAAACGCGAACCTTTGCCCACAGTTTTACAGCGGCCGGCCGGCTGTTCGCTCGCCGGATGCAACCTCACTTCAGCCTGGCCGTACTGGCCGAGCTCTTATCAATTTGGGCTTAAAAGTCGCCAATTTTGTATTGGCGTTAACGGCGTGCTTACACGGGTTGTTGTTGTCACATACTTTTTTAAAGCCATTGTATGCAGGCTATAAGAGGGTAAGGTTGTGAAGGAGTTCAAATTTTGAGTGAAGTTGGCCTCCAATTACCCACTTTATGATCACACATATAGTTCATTACGTATTCGTTAACATTGCTCTTCACTATGGGGTATTCCGTGTCATCATTATTCACTGCAGATTACGCATCATCTTTTCGGATGTTCACAGCCATCCGATGTTCACAACATTGCGCCATAAATGGTGTGCCAAGTGGTGCACCATGATGCACGCCGTGGTGGTGATATCCGGAATAATTTTTCCTTCCGGGGATCTTTAAATTACGCGAATGTATTGAAGAGCGATGTTTTCGCCTTTCGCCTCCATCAGGAGCGCAGCCACCATAGCCCGAAACCTTCTCAAACTTATTCGTATGAACACAGCTTTGTACAAAAATCAAATTCTACGGACCACCCAGCTTGAACACAGAGGCCACCAGATTTTAAGTAGCGCGGTGTAGCTGTTCCACGTATCCTCCTATCCCCCTGTCGATATAAATTGTGCCCGCTATGCCAGTCCTTGTAATTGCGCCCAGTCAATACCATACAATGTCCGCAACTTCCTCCTACTGATACGGTCATGCGCATGCTTATAGCACACTCAATCTTTAGAGAATACACATCCCACAGATAGCGGCAAGAACATTCTAAGTAATGCCATGTAGCTGTTCTACATATCCTCCTCTCTGCTTCTCGAATAAATCATCCCCACAAATATTTTCGTTGCCCCGGTAACAACCACTGTGCGAACTAAACAACAACACAAAAACCTCAATCCCCCGCGCTTTTGTAACAGTTAGATATCTGTTCATTATTTGAGAGGTATTCCACAAGAAAGACGGCATCCTAAAGCTAGCCTTTTTCGTAATGCAGTAGTGGTCTGCTGCTATAGTGAGGCGTAGAACCCCTAGAGACACTTCTTTTCCTTCCGGCTGGTTGACAGGAGTATTTTTGTGTTTTTATGCATTCTTTATAATTTACCCCAGCAATAGAGCACATGGAACACACGAACCGTGTAAGTAAAGGATTAGCTTCTGTGTGGCAATTTTCAAAGAACTGCTTATGCTTGAGCTTGTTCCGGTGGCGTTCGGACATTTTCTTTGCAGAACAAATGGCATGAAAAAATACTAAGCGCGCGTGAGCATCCACCTCGTCAGTAGAGGAATAGAAGCAAGTGCAGTGACATAATTGCGAATAATCATAATGTGTTATTCTCCAATGTTGAGTCTCCTTCGCAAGACTTGGCACGATCACAGTTGGAGAAAGTTGAACAAGAATTGCTCCATGAACTTGCTGGCGCCGTCTTGGCGGGGTGAAAAAGTCGGTTACAGCTTAGGGTACTCACGCGTAAATACCACAGCTAATAACGTTGACAACAACTCTACAAAAGTAAGGTATCTTTAAAGAGTGAGATGAATTACAACGGGCCTGTAAATGCTAATCATAGTAATATTCATAACCTTATTTAGCTCTACTTCAGGACGAAGGCCTCTCTCATTGACATCTGCCCGCTCCGGTCGTTTGCTGTATTAGGCTATTCCTTGCCTCCGAATTTTTTTATTCCTTACCTCCATCTGGGTTTTGGCGTTTCCCTTCTAATGGCCCTTCTATCGCGAGCCACTCCGTTATCTTCGTGGTCCATAGGTTGTCACTTCCTCTCACTACATGGCCAGCAAAAGCACATATTTTTCCTAATTTCAGCTGTGATACATTCCGCTCAAGTTTGCTCCCTCATAGATGACAGGGAAGCAGGGGTTTTTTGTACTGAGGAGGATAATGTTTACCGGGCGGAAAGGAAGCGAGACAATTTGGCTACGGACAAAGACCAAGTATATTGACGGGACCACTTACAAAATAACGTGCACAAATGAAAATCAAACTAATCTAACTCAAACAGTCATGTGACAAAAAGTCCCATCAAAACAGCCACACTCCCAATTGTTCGCGCTAACTTGTGAGTCCCTGTCGATGACCTGGCTCGGGGCGCAGGGCTCGGTGCGCTTGTCCGGTGTGATGGCCGCTGACACTGTGTCACCTTGCCGTTGTTGCTGGCCGCTGCGAAATCTTGGCGCTGTTTACCATGTGCTAATGGGAATGCAAAGAGGGTTGCGTTCGGACGTTGCGAGGTCTTGCCAGGATCGAAGGTCTGGAGGACGATGTAGTTGGGCTTCGAGTTTCCTGGGCGTTCACGCCCAGCCGAGAGCTCCTGGAACCGCCTTCCCCTTCCTTCCTTTTTCTCTAACTGTTCCCCCTCCCACGCACTATTTCAACGTGTTCTTGGCCGGCTCCCTCCGGCACGCGCACGTTTTCTTTTTAACGCCTCTTGCGCCCCAAAACGCGCCTCGTTACAATGATAATCGTTTCCTGTCTCTGAGCGTTACCCTTATCCTTCTGCCCCTGGCTCCGTGAACCGACCCAAGTTTCCTTTACAGTTTAAAGCAAGGCTTCACCACTTTAGTCCAGCGGTTTGGCAGCAGATGCGGAAATTCAACTTTTTATCTCTGATACACTCCCTGCGACACACCCCTCGAAGCACATCGCGTGATTCGCGGGGCCTGCTTTCGGCGCTGTGCACAAGGACCCGATTTCAGGCGTTCTGCTCGACTGATCAGTTGGGCGGCTCGCGGTTGCGGGTGCTCAGCTGATCGGCAGGCAACCCCGCCACCTCCCACGTATGCCGCGCTGCGTCGTTTCGGGCTACATGACTCATCTCGCACCTGGCGAAGAGGAACACTGCTTTCGCAGCGAAGGAAATCGAGGCGGAGTTATTTCTGTGAGCGTTGCACAGGTCCGAAGGGCGTTGAGCTGTGGTTGGCAATACAGCTACATCAAAGGGTAACCAAGACTAACTAAAACTCAAACTAAGCCAAGCTTTTGGTTTGCATATTCAAGGTTAGCTGAGCTAGGCCCCAGCAATCTTTTTTAGCAGGACGCCATTTCCGCTCCATAAGTCATCACAGCCACACGCGTTGGTTGCATAGCATCGATAAAGTGACACAGGTACCTTAGTTTTCATTAGTCACAAGTGCTTGGCCAGTGCGCCCCCCAACCCCCACATCTATTCTGTGCCGGATTAGTTTCTGGTTGTTGGGATCAGCACCGACAAAAAATGTTAGTTACACTCTTGTATACTCAACTTCCGTTAAGAAGGACGCGGTTACGACGAATTCTCGGTTATGCCGAACAACATGGAATTGCTTCTTTGGTATTTTATAGACTCAGTGCAAAACAAATCCGCAGAAACATCCTTCCACGCACTCATAGGTTAAGACGCACAACTTTCGGGGTGACAACCACTGCTGGCGATTTTTGGTAGCGAACATGGCAGTCTTGCAAAGGCAGTCTTGACATGGCACAGGCAAGTAAAAGTAAATAAAAACCACAGCGCCAAGCCAATTCACGCAACGGAGGAAGGCAGGGAGCGAAAAAAAGACACTTGGGAAAAACTAGCGATTCTCCCACCCTCAGGCCCTTCCGCCAGCGGCAAAGCAAGGAAAAAAAGTGAGGCCGACTTTGCGGCCGCTCTGCTCTGGAGGAGAGAGGTGGAAACTTTAGAGGATAGGGAAGTTACAAAAAGCGACGACGGAGACTTCCTGTTCGCAAACATAGCAGCTCTCCTGACCAGTGCTGTTTTTCAGCTGGAGCATGAGAGTTTTTGTCGCGTAGCGTTAGAAGTCCCACTCCGTCAGCGCCGAGAAAGCGAAGAGTTCCCTCTAAGTGTCTGCTGCGTTCTCTCTTGAGGTAGCGGGTGTAGGCTCTCCGGAACCGCTTGGACTGGATAAAACCAGTAAAGAGCACTTAAAGACTGCCTTCTATCAAGTTCCCCACTAAATAAAGGATGTTTGTCTTTTTCCTGAATTGTAAGTATATTTCTTTCATCCTCTTCAAGCAATATATTTGCATGCACAAGGGGAGTTGCCGATTCTTTTTTGGAGGGTTTCTGATAACACAAACAAATTGTCCTGGTCCCACCGAGCTCGTCTTAACGGGAGCTCACTGTGCTCGTTCTGGCGTTGTATCTCCGTACCTGAAGAAAGCGCTTTCATAATTTCCACATACCATTCTTTTAGATTTATTTAATTTATATGTAGCCCACAGCAAAGCTTTCTCATTTTCTGATTCTCAAATATTTTTTTGCAGGCAGATGCTCTGCTGATTCACTGAGCGAGGCATTGTCGCCCGTAAACCTCAAATGACTCATGGATTCCCTGTTTATCCGTAATCCTGCATTGTCTGGGACAACGCAGGATTCCTAAATACCTAGCTTCCTAAATGCCCCTACGAGACACGCTGCGAACTGTTGTGGCAAAATGGCATCTTTCTGTCGTTCTCCTTTTCATATTGGCAAATGTTTGCTTTCTTGGAAAGGATTGCCCTTCTCGTACATTCCTTGTATATGCCGTCTAGAAGTCTGGTGTAGGTGTCCTCTATTTTATTGGTGTTTTATTCTTCAAGCAAGACTTTGTCGCTTACAGGATCAAGTGTTTTTTTATAGTCCATAAATTGCAGGTAAAGTAACGAGGGTCACGAACCGGAAGCGATCCGAACCGAAACCCGGATCTGAACCGGTATTTTGGCCCTGAACTGAACCCGAAATTGAACCGTTATTTTTTGAGCATGCTGAACCAGAACCGGAACTGAGCCGAAAAAAGAAATAATTGTTACCGGTTCATGCCGAAACGGTTCGACCCTCCGTTGTTGATATTGCACAGTTCAGGCCTTTTTCTTTCACGTACCATCAACTTCGTACCCGGTCGCGCACTTTCTCCTACAGACAATTGAACACTTTCACGCTCTATTTGAACACTTTCACAACCGGGGAAATGAATGAGCAACAATGTAGCAATGGTCCGTTGCTGCTGGAAGCGCGAGCGTAGTGAAAGCTGACCAAAAGAGATGTCCTTCTCTGAAGCTTCCAGGGGATATAAAACGACTTTGCCTTTCCTTGGCTGCGACTTTATTGGAGCAATCAGCCTGCAGGAGGGCTCCACTGCGCAACAGCAAAAGCCCACACCCGACGTATGCAAACGTTTTGCATTTGATAATTTCTTTATAAGGTCCAACACCTGCAAATTGTTAATACTTGACAAGTGTGACCGAAGGAGCTGCTCAGTCGCTAGGCCGTTTGCTGCTGACCCCAAGTGGACTTGGCCTCCCTTCCCCACGACCGTTTTTCTGAAATAGACGGACATCGAGAACGTCCGTGTATCGAAATTTTGATCCACGTTTTATATCACGAACTGGTTAAAATACGTCAGCCGGCCAAGCTGCGCCTCGGAGTAGAGATAAAGCACGGGGCATCAAATGCGTCAGTTTTTTTAATGTGTTTGCACGGAAAACTACAAAAAGAAGAGGCGAATCACATGGTTTTAATATATTACGCAACAAGTAAGTAAAACCGAATAAGTAAAAAAAGCACCAAAACCTGGATATTGCTCTCTACTTTTCTTTGCCCTGCCTTTCACAACCAAACGTGTCATCAATGCGAAGGAAGTGAGTTCGGTGGTCAGTTTTTGAGGACAGTACAGTGGACATGTTCCGTTTATACAGATACAAATAACAGAAATGTCAGGGAAAATTGTTAAGGTGCGTACTTATTTCCTTTGCAAGAAACTGCAGCCCTCGACCTTGTCTTGGCAGCAGAAACAGTAATAAAGCTGATGACACGTGCATAAAGGCAGGACGGTAATTCACACTGCCCGATTCTTCCAGCGATGACCTTTTCTGCTTGTTCTGCAGTTTTGTCTCTTTCAGATCTGCTTTTTTTTCGAATGTGCACTTGTACAGACTGCCCGACTCGCTACATTACTTCTACTACTACTCGTTTTGGAGGGGAGTACTGCTGTGGACGAATTAAAGACAGTCTACCCAAAATTCCCATCTCACGCTCCGCGCGTCAAATTTGCCTCTCATTTTGTAACAGCATATACTGTGTTAAGATTCCGCAATCTAGCACACAGAATGATGGCCGGGGTACGAAACCATACTGATTGTAATGCACACACCCGGTGTAGCTATCGCAAAAGAAATTGCAGTTGTCAGAGCAATAATGCAGTGACTGAGAGTTAACTAAAGTTTACTTTTAACAAAAGTGGCTAACACATTCGATAAGGTGACAGCTAACAAATTTTTTAGGGTGACCAAATAATTTAATTCATTGTTGTAGTTATGTGCCCTTTGTTGATTTTTCTGTTTTTTTACAAATATAAAAATGTGCGACATTGAAATTAAGCGCTGATATTTGAACGCGCCAGTGCGCAGGCCTAAATTTAAGGCTTCAGGATAGCGTGGTGGGCGATTCTATAGCGACGATTGCGCCTTCAACAAAAAAGGAAAGTGAAGAAAATATATTCTATCGTCCAATTTATTGGCGGTGGCTTTATGAATAGTCGCATGGACAACTTAAAATCTGGGCGAGAAAGTAGGTTGTAAATCGTCGCCACTTCATCAGTTTTTCAATTGCCTAAAGTTTGCTTTGCAATTGCGCCACTGCCCTTGGGGAAAAGCAGCATTTTGAATTTTTTTTTGTATTTTTATGTGACTGTCGCTTCAAACTACTAAATGTTTTTTTTTTGTAATTTCGGTAATAATTCAACTCATCGAACCAGTTCGCCAGCGGTTTAAGCTCCCGCACCGGTTCGCGAACTGGTTCGGTACGTGATTTTGTCGAACCGGAACTGAACCGGAACCAAATGATTTTGCCTGAAGCAGAACCGTAACCGAACCGGTATTTTTTTCGGTTCGACACACTGAAAGTAACATACATTGCGGGAATTTTTTATTACATGATTCATGGGGTGAATGTGATTTATTTTCGATTATATTTTTCTAAACCGCGCCTGTTCCCGGATTTATTGAAGACATAGAGTGTCGCTTATGCTTTTAACTATTAACTTTGTAAAGCACGTTCTTAGGACCTTGAGGTTGATAGGGCTGTAATTCAGATTTTTGGTATCTCCCATCTTGTGAATGAGAATTATGTTGGCGTGTTTCCCGACTATGTATAGCTTTCAAGTCTATATGCATTTGAAAAAGAGGTCAGCAAGCTTCGTAGTGCAATGTCCCCTTCATTCTTTAAATGATACACGGTGAGGCTATTTTTTTCGTATCTTTCAAGGCCTTTTCTCCTTCCTCTATAGCTACTAGTGAGACATCGCTACGCATGCTTGTAGGCTGAGTAAATGCCGGTCGTGTAACATCGATAGCGAAATGTGAGGTGTCAAATACGGGCTAGTGAAAGCGAAATACACGAATGTCAGCATCTTCGACAAAAGTCTGTATGGCTGGGTTTTACTTAAATAGAAGTCAAATACACCCACAAAGGGCTTTAATGAAACCTGTTCGAACATTTCGGAGCCTCCTCGGCTTTTTTATCAAGGCTGACTGTTTTCGGCCACAAGTACAACTATACAAGGTAGTTTCTTTTTGTTCTTGTTGCCCGTTTTTGCCGGTGCGCCTCAGAGTCCGTGGCCGTTCATGGCGCGAATGGCACCATCGGATTCCTTTAGCTTTCTCCAAGTCCCTTGAATATACCAGGACTCCAGGAGGATTTTTTTGTTTATAAATTGTTTGGGTGCATTCACCTGCACACCGCCGAAGCTAATCCGGTGGTCTGCCTTTTCGCAGCGTTCGGCCAATTTACTGCACTGAATAAGAGACTTGCGAATGTGGACCTTGGGCTGTCTAGGCAATGTATTTAGGGGGGGGGGGGGATTGTGCACAAGGTACCTTGTAAACGACACCTCCGTCTTTTTTTCTGTAAGATGGGGGGGAGGGGCGCTCGTTTGGTGTAGGCATCAACCGTACTAGCATGAACAAGGTTTATGGGCGGCACGGATGCCTTCCTTATTTAAAATTTGGGACAATGCTTCACTCGCCCCTTTAACGTAAGGAAGGCATTGTCAGGGGGACAGGGCATGGCGGGGGTGGCGTTCGCAGGTACAGGGCAGGGGAGCAGATGACAGGGCAGGGCAGGGGGGGGGGGATGGGTGGTGGTGGTGTTCGCAGAGGAATGTTTGTTTTCCGGCCCGGTTGAAAGAGCGGAATTGTTTTTTTTTTGTGCTACCCGATCGGTGGAGACGGCGTTTGACGCGCCGTATAAACCTGAGCTCAAGGACCTTCCTCAGCTTTGGTTAAATAATGCTAATTTGTGCAGTTCTGTCTCAATACCACATATTTCGGTCACTAGCAAGAAAATACTTGGCGAGCAGGTAGAACTGCCATTGGGTCTGCTATTTCTTTCAGCAAATCTAGTAATGCAGGAAATTAAAAATTCCCTTGACAAGTTCAAGGGGTTTCTCCGATATGCGGTCGGCTGCTTCTGTATCCATAATATAAGATACTCAAAAATAAGAAACTCAAAGTAACAACAGCAGGCAACTTCCTGTCGCACCTAAATTCGACCTAACCAGCCATTCAGCTTATTATGGGAAGAGGAACAGAGAACACATTATCATTCCTCGGAGTTTGGGAAAGAAACAGCCAGATCGAGTCAGCTTTCCAGTATACAAAAAACCTACCTAGACAGGACGCTACCTACAATTATACTTCTACTTAGGGCAAGAACTGTGTACTGAACCGAAGAAGACCTCAAAAATGAAGAAAAACCCGTCATCGCGGACCTGAGGAAAATGGCTGCACGAGCAGCTTTATACGGTGCGGCTAGCGCCGTCTCCACCGATCGGGCAACCACTAACAAACTCCGCTCTTTGGACGCCGCCAATCTGCACCTTTCCTCTCCGTCCCCCTTCCCCCTGCGCTGTTTCTTCGATAACCCACCCGCATATGCCTTCCTTATGTTAAAGCATATAGAGAAACATTCCCTCGCATTTTAAAGAAGGAAGGCATTCACGTCACCCAAAAACCATGTCAACACTTGTACGGTTGATGCTCCGACCCGTCGATCACCCAGTAAAGGAAAAAGCCCACGGGGTAGTTTACAACAATTCGTCTTCTACAACCCCGCCGATTACATCGCCAAAACCCAGAATCTCCCAGATCGCCTCTGAAACCACAAGAACGACGTCCGAAAGTGTTTAATTCAGCGCAGTGCATTTGGCGAACACTGCGAAAGGCTGGACCGAATGATTAGCTTGGACAACACGCTGGGCATTGGCACCGAAGCAAATTTCCAACAAAGAATCCTCCTCGAGTCCTGGCATACACAAGGCACTCGGGGAACGGTGAATATATCCCGAGGTGCTCTTCCCGGCATTTACGCCAGTGGCCTCCAACGCGCAACGACAATAAACGAGAATAAATAAATGAAGCTACAGTTACATAACTACTGCTTGTGTGAGAACGGCTACCCCTGATGTAACAGCCGAGTAGGCCCAAAACGTTGAGACAATTTTCAATAAGAATCATTGGTTGGTGTATTTGCCTCTCCCTCAAAGAAAAATACAGCATTTCCCACAATCAAACCATCACAATCTCGTTCTCTTGGATACTTGTTACTTGAAATATAAATAGAAGCGGTGGCCAACCCCTCTCTACGCGCACTTACATCTGTCCTGAGCAGTCCCATAGGCTGGAGGAGAAAGACGAAGACGCTCGCTGATGTTCGGGTGCCTGCTATTCCTGAGACGTCGCAGCTGCTTTACCTGTCATTGCTAGCCCGTTAACAATTGTAAATATTCTGGCTCAATACATCTTCTTTGTTGCCACGTCACAATATCAAGGAGAAGTGCCTCTAGTGACAGCAGCTGAATTCCCAATACGTAATAATGTACGGCCAATAACTTTTGGCTACAATTTACAAATGCTCCACATAATTATATGCTTATTGAGGGAGATAACAGTTTGATAAATTTTTCTCCCATAGGTTTGTTAGAAAGGTAATGTCAAAGCACTAGCGAAATTATTGACACATTGACGCACATTCCCTTTCTGGAGCCCCTCATCCTTTGTATTTCTACAGACAATCTGGCCTAAGCGCCATGGCCATCTTCGTGGTTAAGTTTACTCTACGGTGGATTTTAATGCGTTAGCTCGAGTAAAACAATGTTTACAATTCTGGGTTAGGCAAAAATGGTTTCAGTGAAAGCGTCCTTTAAAAAGAACTGCAGCAGCTTAACATGTAGGCTCAAGCATTGCAATTACCCTTGTGGATAGGAGTATGCGGCAGCTAAATAGCAAGATGACGCGGTGGTACTAACAGGCTTTTAGAAGCCTATTTTAGACTGTAAAATGTTTTCGACCGTTAATTTGAAAACACCATTTGGAAACGCCGCTTCTCAATGTAGCCATGACTGTCCACATATTCAGGAAATCCCTTACATTCGCCGAGCACCTAAATGAACCATCGGGAAAAGCAACCTCACCCCAAACAAGCCTACAGAGTGGGCGTTCCACTTGAGGTAATAAATGCTACCGACAATCTCCAACATATTTGCAATTTTTGCTATATTAATAAGAACACTCATACCTCATTTGACATGAACATATTGGCAGAGGTTTTTTACACAGTTTTTATATCTTTTGCTCAAACCAGGCCACGCATTTGTGCAGCAACCACTGGTTTTTTTAGAACTTGTGTAGCATGCTTGGATATATTGTAGAAAAGATCCACAATTACTGTTAAGCACTGGTGAAATTGAAGGAACTAAAGTGTTCATAGAAATACAAATCATATGGGTGTTGATGAATACCTTAGCCCCATTATGACTTGTGCATAACAACATGGCCAACAATTCGGTGTCATCTACAACCAAGCCTGGTCTACAAATTTTTCTAGATGCTTACCGTAGTTCGAATATTTTATCCCCCAATTCTAAACGTTTACATTTGTAATAATGACGCCGAGGGGTATTGTTTAAACACTTCGCACTGCGCATTTTAATGGGAAAAACTACCTAAATAAGCTAACGGTTTTTAAGACATTTCTGGATACTACAGACCATTTTCTCCCTGGTAATTCTATAACAATGCCTTGCAACAATATTGATTTCCTAAGCTAAAATTAAAAAAAGCTCCGATCTAACTTTTGAAAGCTTACTGCCTCAGAAAGGCAAAATAACGGTTCCTATGGCGTTAAGGTATTCGTTACGTCACCTTTTATAAATATTAACACAAAAACAACAGTGTAATGTGGAGCTTCTCATAAGGCAGCTTCCTGCTGACCAATGAAACGGAATTTTTTTTTTATTCTGCAGTGCGTAGTAAAAGCACCGGGGCCATGCAGCGCCCTCTCAAAGGCCGCTAACCACACCTGCGAATGTGTGCCGCATAATGGAAAGGATTATAGCGCGAAATATGGTGTTTGCATAAAGCAAGGCGTGCCCACTGGAAACTGATACCTCTCCAGATGCCACTACCTAAGGATTTACAATAACGACTATGACAAACCATTTTATAACAGAAACAAGAATAAAGTATTTGCCTAAATAAACATGTATTCTGTATATACTGCGTCTTTGACATCATTTGCCCTTTTATTTACTCCATCTAAGGCCAGTTTTATGGGCATTAATATTGTGTATAGTATCTGTGTAATAAAGGACACAATTTCCTTTGCCAAACAAACTCGCTTTTGTAGAACAAAACTTTCAACAGATACACGTGTTTTACACGTTGTATGCGGCAACAATTTCCTTAACTCGCAAGCCCAATATTGTTTCTTCCGAAAACCTGCCTTCGGTGGCAAGGCAATTTGCGCTGCTTTCCCAGCGAAGTTTCACAGGTTAGTGCTTGAATATATAGTCCCCCGGAAGCCATGGTCGCAGTCCAGTAGCCGACGCGCCATCCGGCGCCAAAACCGTTAACTGTTAGGGGCGCCGCAACCACTCCTGCCTCAGCCGCACCGCAAACTCCAGCCAAGAAGCGTCGGGCCATTTCAGCGAACAATCCGCGCGGTGGATGTCGGAGCGATCCCACTTAATGGATGCCTGACTTTTCAGACGACAACATTGACCTGTCCGCATTTCATCCTGCACAGCAATATAAATGAGCAGCGACCCTTATCCGCATAGGAATAAAAATGGCTTGACGTGTTCGTGGCCATCTACAGACAGAATACCACAAATATATAGACACAATGCCCACAATAAATTTTAATAATTGTTAACAGAGATTGTGGTGAAAAACATTTTTCAAAAGAACTCTGCAGGTCTGGTAAAAGTTTTACGATGTGAACAAATTCATCATAGCTACCTTTTAAGTAGTGTCTGCTTCCAAGAGACGCAGCTGAATTCAAAAGTAACTGTTTAAAGCTATCCACAGGGTGCACGGAAAATAAAGATTCATTAGCTCACACGTCCGGCAGAGTAGCAAAACCGTCTGAAAAATCTATTAATAGACTACCCACCATCTTTGAAGCGGTCGCTGTCCGCGTTATCACTTTCCGTCGTGTCATTACGAATGTCTCTTATAACTTTTTTGATGAATATAAGGAATGGGTGGATGATATTCCGAAAGCCTTTTTCTGTACTGATGCTCATGTATGTTTGATTGAAAATGTTGCTGGTGCAATTTGGAGCTTTATTTGCTTAGCGGCGGTGGTGGCAAAGACAGCGGCCTGCAAGTAACACTTCTATAGCTAATTGCAGTTTCCTGGCAATACGAGCATCTCGAAGACGCCTGCTGGGGGATACCACTGTGCTGCTAATCTTCACTGGCTGCCGTTCGCCCTACCCCTTCCATGGCGTGACGTCATCGAAGCGCCGATGAAAGGACGAAGACCAGCTGGAGCGGAAGCATTTGCTCAGCGCTGGTGGTGGCAAAGACAGCGGTGTGCAAGTAAAATTTCTATCGCTAATTGCAGGTTGGTTGTAATTTGGTATCTGTCCTTACTGCCTGTCATTTGACACCACCACCGCTGCTGTTGCTTTTGTTGCTAAAGCCTGTCTGTGATTGCTCTGTATGCTGGAAATGAGTGACAGTGACCAGTGTTTGGCCTGTATAGAACCCATCTCTGACAAAAAAGCATGTCCAACTTGCTCGGAATATAATTGCTCCTATCGTTCCGGTACATGTTCGGGCATAACGAAGACGGCCTTTAAGGCCAATACCGCTAAAAAAACTGCAAGGGCCAAACCTGCAACGTATCTACAGGTCCAGCGGCCAAAGCTTCTGGCAGGCGAAAGCAGGTACAAGAAAGTGCATTCGAGTTTGTGGTGACCGAAATTTACAAAAACAAAAACTCGCAGAAATACCGGAAATTGAGCGAAAAGTGGATGACATAATTCTTGTTAAGCAGACGGTCGAAAAAATGGAGCCTTCGGTTCAGCATCTCTCGGACCAGTAGGATGACGTGCTGAAGGAAATGCTACGACAGCCACATGATAATGGCACCTTAAAAAACGTGCAGAAGATTGAAGCAAACAGCTCTGGTGAAGTGGTGAAAAGCTTTCAACGGCAAGTCAATAATGTTGAGCAGTACAGGCGGCGCCAGAATTTGGAAATCCATGGCATCGCGCAAGCCGCAAACGAAAGTTTTGTGAGTACACTACATGAGTTGGCAGGTAAACTTGAATTTCCAGAAGTGAAGGAAACAGACATTGATGGCCCTCATCCCCTGCCGGCGAAACCCGGGAAAATTGCTGCTATACTTGTCTACTTTGTGTCCCGTAAAATGCGGGACAACTGGATGGAAATAGTCGCCAGCTGAAAGCTAACAATTCTGAAGTGTTCTTTCTTGATAATCTAACCCCACAAACAAAACAGCTGTTGGGAATGATGAAAGCTAAAGCCGCCGAGATGGGTTACGAGTATGCCTGGCGAACAAACGGAAAGCTGCTAATGCGCAGAGCAGATGGCGAGCCGGTCATTCGAGTTGAATGCAAAGCTGATCTTGATAAGATCTGCTGAAACGGCACCATGTGCTAACGACTGTGCTTTGTCGTTTCTTTTTTTTTTTTATGGCAGTGCCTCGTGCAATTGATTTCTAGAAGGAAGAATTGTTTAACAACCTTGTTTGCACTTCCTCCTTAAGTTCGACCAATACTATGTCGATCTTTCACATAAACATCAGAAGTATGAAAAATAAACTGTTTGAAACTGATGCCGCCTTGCAATCCCGTAACCACAAATTTGACGTTTTAGCTTTTACTGAAAAGTGATTTTCGGGCGAACAAGACGCAGTGGCGCTTCTCGGGTATAAAACAGAGGGTGTTTTCCGGTCACACCAGAAAGGAGGTTGTACATCCCTTTACGTAAAAGAAAACTTACAATATGATGCGTTATCTGAGCCTGTAAAGATTATGAGCCAATCGCTGTGAAGAGTCTAAACACACTGGTGGCTTCTGTTTATAGTCCTCCATCCGGTGAGGAAACAAAACTTGTGTCGTATTTGCATAGTATTTTTGAATATACCTGCTCATTGAAATTGCCAGTTATCTTAGTCGGAGATTTCAATATTGATGTACTTTCACCTAATGCACAACGCCAAGGTTTCTATGATGTTCTTGACTTATTTTCCTGTAAGAATGCTATTCACTCCCTAACCCTTATAACGACGAATAGTGAACCACTTATTGATCTATGTATAACTAGCCATGATGTAAATGATGTACTTTTTGGTACTTTGACATTCGGCCTTAGTGATCATTTGCCCGTATTTTTTTGTTCGCATTGGTAAACAGGAAATTAAGTATTCCCGAAAGCATTCGGCATTCCATCGACTAATCAGCGAAAGCTCCTTGAATAATTTAGGGGCTTTTATGAAACCCACAAGTTGGGATGATATTTTTAACAAAACAAATCCAAGTATCTCGTATGACATCTTTCTTTGTGAGGTTCAATATAGTTATGAGCGAGCATTTCCTTTGAAAGAAGTAAAGAAATAGAAAAAACCAGGAAAACCCTGGGTCACCCGAGAGTTATACAGCAGAATTAAAACTCATGACAAATTGTATGATGAATTCATTAGCTCTCGCGACGTCGATATTTTAAGTCAGTACAAGCGGACAAAAAATAGGTTAACTCAGACCTAAAGAAAGCAAAAATTGGACTTTTTTAAAAAAGAAGTTTGAGTCAATTTTCAACCATCCGATTAAAATATTGAACACAATAAGAAATTTAGTTCTACCTGAGATTGCCTTGTGGTAGACAACGTAGAATATAGTCGGGAATGTTTAGCTGAAAAATTCAACAATTATTTTTTTAATGCGGGCGCAGCACCCTCGTCCAACAAGTCATGCCTCGATTGTACCCAATACATCCTGTCCGAAGCTTCTCACTCTTTTTAAGCATCTTTTTAAGACCTTGTACTGAATTGGAAATATATAATTTTCTTAGGACGTTAGGCAAGAATACTGCAGCCGGGTACGATGATACCAAAGCCACACCCATTATTGCCGTAGCTAATCTCCTTAGTTATCCTCTGCACATATATGCAATGCCGTGCTTGAAACAGGCATATTTCTGGAGAGTATCAATAAAGCAAGAGTAGTCGTTATTCATAAAGGGGGTCCTTTGAACAGAACCGGCAACTACCGCCCCATTTTCGTTCTTCCTTTATTTTCAAAAGTAGTTGAGCATCTTTTTAAAACACGCCTAAATACATTTCTGAACTTATCTCAATATATCGTTAAAGAGCAATATGGTTTCCGCGAAGGTAAATTCACTGAGATGGCTTTACTCAACATAAACGATAAATAATTAGTAATTTTGAAACAAAACAGTTCACTCTCGGTTTATTTCTTGATTTTAGAAAGCCGTTTGATTCGATGAAACATGATGTGCTGTTCCTAAAATTGCCTTATTACAGAATTAGGGGCGTAGCTTTGAAGCTGTTTAGAAGTTATTTAACCGGTCGCTTACAATACCCTCTCATCAATGGTTATAGATCTGTAAAAACAATCACGTACGGAGTGCCCCAAGGATCAATTCTAGGGCCATTGTTGTTTATTATATGTATAACGACATTGTACACATACCACGAACACCACATATCATCTTGTATGCCGACGATACCAGTGTATGTTTCTCTGGCAGACAGTTGAGCGGTAATAATACGGCTGTTAACACCTGGTTAGTTGACTTGACAACCTGGTTACAGGTGAATCAACTGCATCCAAGTGTTGCAAAAACTAAATACGTAATGTTGAAGCCTAGAAATAAATCGGACGGTACTGAAATCGAAATACATTTTCAAAATTGTTTTATAGAACGTGTCTATTCATACAAATTCCTTGGAGTTGTTTTCAAAGAAAGCCTGAGCTGGACGCCACATATATGTAAGCTACATGCAAACGTGTTATGATCTATAAGAATGTTATACAAAATTAGACAACTGGTTCTTAAAACTATCTTACGACAATTGTATCACGCACTGGTGCAATCTCACTTGCACTATTGCTTGTTAGTATGGGGCACCATGACTTCAATGAACATGAAACGAATAGCAGTACTGCAAAAACGAGCTGTTCGATGTATTGAAAATCTTAATTACTTGGAACATACCTCACCGGCGTTCTCTGAACTAAAATTGCTAAAAATTACGCAGCTGTTTGAATTCAAGCTCTTAATACGCATTTTCAACAAAATCAAATTCGATGAACCCGCCTTTCAAAGGCAGTATCAACCACCCTACATGTATTATATATTTAGGCATGAACTATTCAAAACACCAATGATTAGGACGAAATATGGGACCCAAACATTTGGTTATTTAATACCTTGTTTCTTGAACAAACATCCTGATATTCCAAAATGGCCCACGAATCTCGTTCGATACATTCCTTAAAACGCGATGTCAAGCGTTATCTCTTTTCCCGTACTATTGAATGAACTCTGCTGATGTTGTACCGGCGGTATGATTACTGTTTTGCATTTATGTATCTTTACTTGGCTGAATGGTTTTTTCTGGGGAGTTCTTTGCTACCGATGTTGTTTTCTTGCATTTTGCATTTTGTTTATCTTCGCTGCTACCGCTGTTAGCAATGCTCATTTACGGGTGAATGGGCCTTAGTCAGGCAGAGTCCATCTGCCTTTAGCCCACAAACCCGGGAAACTTTGTATGAGTAAATTATTGTGGAAATCTAAAAAAAAAATAACACGGCCAACATAATATACCACCACACACAGCACGTATTCGCATGTTGAACAGGTTATCAACTCCAGTGCGGCTTCATATTTTTTATGGGCGTCGGGCATCAACCCTTGAGGGAGTGGCCATTTACAAGTATTCTTGAAGTGAATAAACACAGATTCTAATGCTGCTATCTAAAGCAATCAATTAGGTGAGATATCTCAAATGGCAAAACGTTAACCATAAAGCTTCACTGCCACTTCCACAAAACCAAGGCTTATAAAAGCGAACTGCAAGGAAACTTGGCCTGCACCAAATTCTCGTTCAACGAGTGGTACAAACCACTTGATTCCCTTGTGACTTCATTTTAAACTCTAAACGTGCGCAAATTTTTATTCGAACCGTTAGAAAACATGCCGCACCAGCCAACACAGCACCTAGCGGTGTGTCCTCACAACTTGTCGCCACTACGGCGAACATCCAGATGGGGTGCTAGCGTCAGTACTCCCGTTGCTCCCGTTGCCTCTTCTCACTGGGCTTTCTACGTGTGGCCTCACGCTGATGAAAAGCGTACTTCGTGACTGTTGCATAAATAATTGCTTTCACGCGTCTTCGAAATGCGGAAGCCTGAAAAGGTGTGCGTTGCCGAGACAAAGAGAGAAAATTCGACAAGGTGTGATCCACCGTCAGCGAAGGAGTACGGAAGCTGCACAACAGCGGATTACGTGATCGCGATGGCAGCACCATTCTCTCGATCGACTGTACGCGAGACGCGAGCACGGCCGACGCGAAGCGATACGCTGTTGACGCGGGCCCACCGCTGGTTCGCGCGCGAACGACTGCAGCTCGCTGCACGCTCGGGGCCGGACGGCTCTACCTTATCGATGGCCTTGCATACTTCTTCAAGAAATTTGTTAGAAGTGTCCGGAACAGAGGGTACCCATTCCGGCTGGTAGTTTCCTAAATAGCGACTTATTTATTCATCTATTATAGGAGTACCCGATACGCGAGAATGGCTGACTAGAGACGATAGGCTCTTATCGCGGCCGGTGTGTGCGCGAACGAGTAGTGCAGCTGTGCGGGGCACTGTACGATCGGTGCTCGTCGACTCTCTCAGTGCGCGACGCCCGCGTACGGCCGACGCGACGAGATACGCTGCTGTCGCGGCTGATCGCGGCCCGAACAATGCAGCTACGCTGTAGACTGCAATCAATTGGTTCAGTTCACAACACTTCGTCCAAATATAAACAAAACCTATACCCGGGGACAACTTCAGAGCGGCAACAGAAGTTGCCCCTGCTGCTCACCACCGCAGCAGGCTGTTGCCCCACGCGGCGCTAAAAGTCCCTTGCTGCGAGTATTTCGAAAGTGGCACGCGTCGTTTCCATAATTTCTCGCGCTTAATTGGTCGCGACTACAAAAACACTAGGAGCTAAAAAGAAGACGATGCAGCGCACTATGCGCCATCTCGTTTCAAAACGGCCGCACAGGTTGACATCCGGGTCCGTCGCATCGGGGGAGTTATTCATTATATGAGCTTTGCGTGTTCTTACCTTGTAGTAGCTTGCAATGATTCCCTCACAGGTGAAAAAAGGGAAAATGGGGATACGTTTCGCGGAATGGGGAAAACAAGGTTAGCAACATTAGGCCTTAGGAGAGGTCGGCTTGCACAAGGAGGAAATACAAGCTTGCCACCAAAGACACTGCCGTGGTTTCCACGCAACATGACTTTTTATTAAGGCGGGTATTATTATTTATCTAAAGATTTGGTGCGGCCAGCCTGCTATCAGGAACAAAAACTGGCCGTGTAAAGAAAATTATCCGTGGCTTAGCTCGGCTATGTCAGGATATACGTAGAGTCATCTAAGGTTCAGCTGATTACTCTTATCTTTCCTGGTTGCTTAGGAATAACTTGATTATAATGCTCTGCTAATTCAATGACACACATGCGGTATACGCATTATGTGGAACATGTATATTTATCAAGCTGCTTCGGCGCAGCGTCACCAATCGCACTAGAGCTTAGCTTGGTCCACAGGCGCACGCCGGTGTTGCTGCGACTCACGATCCATCGGTTCCACACCCGGCCACTCCTCGCATGATCATCAAGTGGAACGGGCCGCCACGTGCGGAACGGAGGTCGGCGAAGCCGCTGGTGTGTGAGGTGTGTGAGAGACGCAGGGCAGCGAGCAACGTTCTGTGCGCCGTGTGACGTCACTGCTCCTCGCGCATGCGCAGCACGGCTCTTCCGGAGCCACGCGAAACTGCTCAACCTCGTCCAGTAAACGTACCCTACAAAAATTATGAAATTTCGAAACTTTGAAAACATGCACTGAAAGGTAAATCGTCCACGCTAGACGGCATGTTTCGGCGCTTTCCCCCACTGTCCCCCACGCACAATGGTTTGATCGGCTTATTTAATATGGCCTGTGCGAGCGTCTATCTAGCGCTCAACACTGTGTATTTATTTCCGAGTTTGCAACTTCTGCGCGCCGCCTTGCGGTGGCAGTGTTTACCTTTTACCGTACAATTGTAGCGCGCCTCAGCCGCTCACATTGAAGCAATCACGGTAGCACGGACTTTCCAACTTTTTTGTTGAGCATGTTTTGTGTTTTTGAAGATACGGACGGACTGCCCTAAACATTTCTAATGCGTGCTGCCTTCTCGCAGACAGCCATGGGCAAATCGGAAGGAGGCGCCCACTCGAATCCTTACCCTAACGTAAATTCCGGACAGCAGTTATGGCCGCCCATTTTTCAAATTTAGGATTACAAAAGAGAAATTCGCGGTATCCGTTTGCAATGCGGCAATGCATATTTCGGTATCCAAATTTCGCACTCACCACAGTTTTTAATTAATACTACCCGCAAACAGTTCACTTCAGCACCTGAAACATTTTGTTGCAATGGGCCTTTAAGGATGCCTGTTGACTCATGATAAGGCGTTTCCTGGATGCTGCCAATAACTACATTTCGCAATATATAAAACCCCAACAAAACGTTATGGGGCGTTTCTGAATTGAAGAGTGTCAAATAGCACGGAAGAGTTTCACCAAGGAGTGGGGTATTTTTCGCAGGTGCGTAACTGCCGATAACTTAATAGCGTTCGAGCTCACCACATTTATGGGAAACCGAATGCGCTTTCAGGAAGAAAACATCAGTTGGGGTTAATTATATTTTCATTAAACTTGCTAACAGGTACGTACAAGATTTGGAACATGAGGTGTAGGAACACACGCACATGCGTTTTGGTTCAAACTACTATCGAGCAACCAATCAGCTGTGAAGTTTTCCCTCCTAATAATAGCACCACTGCTTCCATGCACGCAGGATTTTGTAGGATCTCGTTGTTAGGCATAACAGTTCTCGCGCAGAGCGCAGAGTTTCTCTGGATGTGAGGCAAAGAAAGATTGGAGGGTGTGGTTTGACTGAGATCTTGGAGGACACCCACTTCCACCATATCTTCCTACACGCACGCACCAGCATTGAATTACACCTTGCTTTTTCATTTGTCAGTGTTTTTTGGCCCGTGCCCTCGGGGGCCGGATGTATTCATTTGTGTTCATGCGAACCGCATAATTTTTTTTCTAAGTTGTTTGCCAAATCAGTAATGATATTTCATAAGGTAAGAAGGTTGCTTGCCGAACGCTACATTATGATATTTTTATTTATTAGAAAACGTTCCTGATGTAACGTTACGTCTTTGTCGGGAGAACAGTAGAGGTATTTTCGCGGAAAACAAACGCCGCCGCATTTCTTTCACCACGGTCGTCTAAGCACCTCACTCTGTTGACTGATTCTTCGATACATCTGATTTTGTTTGTAATTCTTTGCGGAGTAAATGTTTTCTCCGTCAACGTTGTGTACCTAAAGAAGCCTGCATAATCCCTAGCAGCGTGACGGTGTTCTCCCTCTACAGTTTTTGAACTTCAAGCCACTTCCAATCTGCCAAGGACCTCTTTCTTTCCACCTGAAGACACCCGTCCGGCTCTTATGAATGGCTTTTACTGTGGCTCCTGTGGCAGAAGGGAGAAGCATCAATTTTCTGGGCGGGTAAAGCCACCCCGGGACATAAAACGATAAGTCAGAGTCAAAAAGGTTACAGAGACCCAAGGCAACTATTAGAACCGTTATTATTTTCATCGACGTAGGCTTAGCCTTTTCCTGCCAAACAAAAATATTTAGGAGCAAACGGCCAAAAGTAATTACATTTTTTGTATTTACCCCTTCCTAATGATGCTTCTACAAGTGAAAATGGAAAGCTCAGAGTATTTCACACAGAAAACAAACCCCCACATATGTGTGGTCTGGGCTTATATTCGTACGATCTGCGCATAGTAAGAATACCTTAAAAACGGCATCAGGCGTTCAAAAACTGCATTTTTACGTCTTATTTGAAAGTTTTATATTTTTTTGAGGAGTAGTGATGTAAGAAATAGGATTTTGTTAAAATAAATAGTAATGAAGCTTTAATTATTATTTATTAATTATAATTATTAACATTATCACAGGTAATTACGAAACTAGTTCAAGGTTAAGGCGCAACAAAACATTATAACGAGCCAGCACAAAACCGCGAATCACTGAGACCCCAAGCTAGCATGAAAAAATAATCTCTAGCGCTGCAGTGCACGAGCCCGCCAGCTTATAGGCACGGGCGGCCGTTGTATGGCACCACCGTCGCTGCAGGGAACAGCGCCGCCCGTGGCGAACCGTTCGTCAGTGGAATGCCGGTGGCGGTCTGCGCAGCGTTATTGTGCATGGCTTTCTGTCATCTTTCTGCGGTGCGGTTTGCAAAGCGTAGATAACTGCAGAGGCTTTTTTCAGATCGGTAAATCTTGAGCGTGGATGTGACCTTTAAGAGGCATGCCATGTGTGTGATTTACGCCCATACTCAGTATTTACAAATAGCAGACGACGCTCAATGCGCCAAGCTGGAAGTCAAGCTGGAAGTCAAAGCCCTTTCCTTAATGTAAGTTTTCATGCCTGCATGCGGTTTCGCGTATCGAGGAGTATATTGCAGCTAAATGCTCCCACAAAGCTGGTGTGTACAACCGATCCAGGAATGCTGCGGCGCTGGCATTGGGCAGTTGATGACGAAACAGCGTCGTGCACAAGCGAAAGACAAAGTTGAGGGGTGCCTTTTAAGATTTACCTCAAAACACAAATTGTGATGAACGACGCTTCCGTAACTTCATTAACTACGGCTGAAACGTGTTTAATTTCACACAAATGCTCTTACCCCAGTCATCGGGAATTGTTTACAGAATAAATAGTGCGTGATAGAACGTTATTACTTGTCGCAGAGAACCATTGCTTTAGAAGAATTGCAATGGTTGCTGGCTTGTTGGTAAATGGTTTTTCGAAAACCAATTCGTGCGTGGCTGAAGGACGATAGACAAGAGAGTGCCGAAAACCTGTGCTCAGTTTCACAACTGAATGCTGCGGTCGTTTTACAAGCTGCCATGTACCCTTGACAATCATGCACTTCTCCGTCTAACGACGATGACGGTTTCTCGCAAAACTTTCTCGTGCGGCTTTCATTGATTGCCTTCTGGATTTAAACTTTGACTACTTAAGCTTCGAATTTGACCACCACGCAGTTTTGTATTTTAATCGCAGCGTGTTTCACCAATTCTATTTGATTTCGCTAAGAAAGCTTTGCGTTTAACCTTGGTAATCATTAGACGAAGGGCTAGATGATTTTGCTGTTTAATTTTGAACTTCTGTGCACCCCTCCCCAAAGCTAAACTTATTCCAGCGTGTCGGAAATGTGTCTGTGCTGGAGGACTCGGGGTGATGCACCCATATTTTAGGCAACTAATCGCGCATTTTTGGCTTCTTCACAAGGCATTACACGATTTTTAGCTACTCTGTAAATATTACTTAAGCATTAAAAACACCGGCTGACGTTAACACTGCCAGATGTTTAACTATCGGTGCCAGCGTTTATTTCACGCAGGTGGTAAAACGGGGAGGGGAGGATGGATGGTTTGTAACTTGGGCAGTTGCGTGAGGGAATAACTTTGGCTGATAAAATGACCACCACAAACATGGGAGTTTTTTTTTCTGCATTCAGGGTCCTATGCTGTCACAGTGTCACTAAACAAAACCGAAGGCACAAAGCTCACGGTTACAGAAAGAAAGTGTAAACTACCGCAACATTTCTACGGCTACACGCCAATCCATCTCGTACGCAAGTACCTTTCTCTTCAAAGCACACGTATCGAGGTATCCCAGCGCTAAGGCTGGAGTGGAAACTCTAGTCATTGAAGCCAGTGAAGATAATATAAAGTGGTAGAAATGAATACTAATATTCATAATAGTTTTATTCCTCCTCAGATCGCGCGGAGACATGCGCAGAGCGCTGCAAAAAGCGCTCATATCACTGTAGCCCGTTCCCAAACTTGGAAGCGTCAAATGAGTTTATGTAGCCGATAGTGCATTTAAGAAGAAATGAATACTAATAATAGTAGTTTTATTCGTACTCAGAACGGGTGGAGCTAAGCGTATATCGCTGCAAAAAGCGCTCATGCCATTGTAGCCGATACCAAACTTTAGAAGCGTCCGACAAATTTGCGTAGCCGTTACTGCATCCAAGAACCCAACACATCTGTCTAGACTTCGTTTCATCTCACATGTCCGCCACAACACCACCAAAACATGCAAAGCACCGACGCAAACACGACAAAAACAACAGTAGGCTGTGTAGTCCAATGCACCGGCTCATTCCACTGACGAGAGGAGCGCCGAGTGGTGGCGCCACCCGTCCAGCTGCCCGGTTCCTATAGGGAACTTTTACTACTCAGAGGGCGCGACGAATAAGTACACCCAGCGCCGCCCCACGGAAGCGTGATCTAACTTTGGATCAGTGAGAGCCAGACGGCGGGGGCGCGTTCATATATTCGGCACCTCTCGGTTGTTTGTTTTTACGATTCTGCGATTGTTTTTGACAGGTGTCTCGTGCTTGAAAACTGTTCTGGCAAATAGTTTCCATATGCCTCAAGTGCTTCTGTGCGATTCCTGGACAAATACGGGGCTCAACTAGTACTGTCGGCCTCTCGTGCGCAATGAGTTACAGGCATTGTGCGTTCCCGCACGCGTGTGCGCCGTAAAATCAAATAATGGGAGAGACATCCTTGAGAAGTCCCATTCTCTGCAATAGAAGCTTAGTTACAGAACCAATTTAGGTTAGTATTAATTTTTTCTTGTATCACAGCCTAATAAAGTGGCCCCAGCGTACACAACGGCACTCCACGACAGAAGCGTGTTTGTGTTGCTTCCTCTGTTCGCGCAACCACACTAGTTATTTTTTCGGTTGCCCTTCTTCAGCTCGGTTGGTGTTGTCACTAATTAGCAAGGCATTCCAAACGTTATTAGCTGATATGACAAAATAAACGCAGTTCCACACAGTTGCAAATGTGCTGCGGAACTGCGGTTGTCTTTACCAAGAATAAAGGAGCCATGAAGAGAAAATACAAGTTTCTTTCATTCGAAAGATTGCCTCGTTAGAACCATACTGCCACCACTTTTAATGCAAACTTCCGACAAATAAGCTACATAAATAGAAAAAAAGGGAATGGCCATGCGACCCACTAGCTCATTTCCCGCAACAGAACCTGTGATGTCATACTACAATGCTTTGCGATTGGCGCAAGCCACCACAAGCAAATGCAACTTAGGCAGGGCTGAGCAGTTTGCATAGGGATCTATATGCCCGTGAAACATACTGCACATTTCTTTTATGACACTAAGAACGGTGGAGTAAACAGTTCCGCACGAACACGCAAACATGTACGCCAATGCGTAAGAAACTACCGCCGGCCGAGCTGGACATCTCCCCGTCGCGCAGACGAATTTTCGGGTACGAGGATCTTTGCGGCTACGAACCGTCCTAGCACGCACAGACGCTACCTTGATTGATATCTTAATCCCTTGACAGGAAGTTCGCATCATGTTTCCAACCACCAAAGCTAAAAATAGAAACGAGGTGAGTAAGGAATGGCAAGCAGCGACGAGATAGTGCCACTGGTACCACTCCTCACAGAAGTTTCGGAATGGTGGTCGTATTGGCTTGCTGCTGTCGTTACGAGCTCGTTTTCGGTGTACAACTGAAACCTTCAGTTTGTACGAGTACCTTAAAATGAAATTTTGTTGCTGCATCCTGTCAGCAGTGACAGCGCTCTGCGCTGTCACGGCAGCAGCGACAGCGCTCTGCGCACAAGCTAAACGTTTTCCTCGGCCCTTGCAGCATCACTGGAGAACGAGCACGGCATCACCCGCCTGCCTTCACCATCCGGCTGGTGAACGAAGCAAGGGACAAGAGGCCAAGGACAGCGCAGGCGCCAACGCGTGACTGTGTGCCAGGCCACGTGACTTCACGGAGGACTATAAAGCCTGCACGCTCTCCTCGCACGGGACACGGCAGCAGTGACAGCGCTCTGCGCACAAGCTAAACGTTTTCCTCGGCCCTTGCAGCATCACTGGAGAGCGAGCACGGCATCACCCGCCTGCCTTCACCGTCCGGCTGGTGAACGAAGCAAGGGACAAGAGGCCAAGGACAGCGCAGGCGCCAACGCGTGACTGTGTGCCAGGCCACGTGACTTTACGGAGGACTATAAAGCCTGCACGCTCTCCTCGCACGGGACACGGCAGCAGTGACAGCGCTCTGCGCACAAGCCAAACGTTTTCCTCGGCCCTTGCAGGTTAGTTATTCATTCTCGGCGGCCATATACGTTACTTTGTCACACCGCTGTCGCTGCTGCCCCCTGGTGCCCTTTTGTGTTGCTATCTAGCGCTGTTACACAGTACTGTGCCATCTTTGTTGTATGATGAGCAAGGAAGTGTTAAAGCTGCTTCAAGAATTTAAAGAAGAGTTAAGACAGGAATGGAAGGGAATGAAAGAAATATTTGAAAGGAGTATCCGCTCGGAAGAAAGAGGCCTGCGCACCGATATGGAAGACATAAAAAAGAGCTTGAGTTTCCTTGGGAAGGGCTTCGATGATGCTAACCTCAGGCTTGAACGGACTCTCAACGAAAACAAAGGACTACGGAAAGAAAACGAAGCGTTGCAGTGTAAAGTGTTCAATCTCGAAAGAGAACTAGCTGATTGCAAAGCGGGCCTTTTGAAGTCCGAGCAGTATACACGCAACCGAAATATCGAAATTAAGGGAGCAGAGTACGAACAAAACGAGGAACTCAAAGATGTACTTAAGAAAATGGGCGACGCTATTGGTGAACCCATCTCAAGCGATGACATCGATGTATGTCACCGAGTCCCGACGAAGGTAGATAACAAGACGAACATAATTGTCCAGTTTCAGCGCCGAGAGAAGCGCGACAAAGTGTTGGAAATGTCTCGGAAAAAAAGGCTGACAAACGCTATGCTGGGTTTGCCCACTGGGTCGCCCGTGTACGTGAACGAGCATTTGTGCCCAGAAATGAAAAGAATTTTGGGAATGGCAATAGCACGCAAACGCGAACACAACTGGAAATTTGTGTGGACCAAAAACGGGATCGTTCTGGCTCGTCGTACTGAAACCTCACCCACTGTTCAAATACTTTGTGACAGTGACGTCAACAAAATAAATTCAACCACTACAACTTAAACGGACGACGAGACCTAGGATCATGCTGCTCTTCCGTGGGTAAATGGCGCTGGCGGATCCGATTATCCCCGAAAATATCGCAAGTGTCCTCAAAACAAGCCAGGCGGCGAAGTCGCAGAAACTACTGCATATAAACGCACGATCCCTTCAGCCAAAAAAAGATTTAGTCACTTTATTTCTCCAGTCATGCAAGGTGAATTTCGATATGATAATGTTTACGGAAACATGGCACACTGATGACTCGGAATACTTTGTTTTGCCCCGCTATAATCACTTTGTTCTAAACCGTAAAAAAAGCCGAGGAGGTGGCGTATCTATTTTGACAGTGTTTGATAATTGCGAAGTTGTGAAAGAATTAAGTGCTATAACAGACGATTACGAAGTTCTCTGCATTAAAAAAGATAAGGCTCTGTTCGCTGTGGTGTATCGCCCGCCTAATGGCAGCCTTCCCACTTTCTTGAACTTTTTCGATAGTTTTCTGTCCTACGCAAATGATTTGGGCCGCGCTCTTACCATTGGCGGTGATTTTAACATTGACACTATAAAAGATTCGACAGCGGCTACACACTGGCTGTCAGTCCTAAAATGCAACAATTTTTGGAGTGCCATCACGTCGCCAACCCGGGTTACCTTATCAACTGCATCCCTGCTCGACACATTTGTTACAAATTCGTGCGCTGACAGCGCAGTGTCAGGTGTCTTATGCTCCGACGTCAGCGACCATATGCCAATATTCATTTTCATGCAACGAGCTCCTGGCTCCCGCGTTGTCGGCAAACAAGAATACACGTGCCGGGTCATATCACCTGAAAAACTAGATAAGTTTAGAGAAGCCATTCACCAGACGAACTGGGATGAAGTTTATGCCACTGAAGATGCTGACGAGTGCTACAATAAATTTATCACCAGAGTTAAAACGCTGTTTATTAAATCATTTCCCACAGAAAAGCGCTCACGTGCAAAAAATGCACGTAAGCCTTGGGTCACGAAGCAGTTCCTAAGAAAAATTAAGCGGAAAAATAAGTTGTATCAATCATTCATGCGGTGTCGCGACTTAGACAAGTGGAAGGAATACAAGCAATTCAGGAATAAATTAAACAAAAAAATGGAAAAAGCAAAGAATGAATACTATCATCGCATATTTGATACGGACTGCCTTCGCAGAAGTGAAAATGTCTGGAAAAGGCTAAATGAAATCTTGAATCCTAAAACTGCTAGTCAAATAGAAGAAATCAATATAGATGGAAAGGTTACAAAAGGAAAAGAACTTGCCAACATGTTTAATGACTTTTTTCTAGAAATAGGAAACAGAGTAGATGATGACCAAATCATGCCAGATATTTCGCCTCTAACAGAAACTTTATTCCTGACGCCTACATGTCCCTCCGAAGTTAGCAACATTTTCTTGAACCTAAAAAATAGCCGCAGTAGGGATGCAGACGACTTGGAAATAAAACCAATTAAATATGTTATGGATCTGTTGACCCCTGTATTAACCCACATTTTTAATTTGGCACTGTCGACTGGTACATTTCCAAAGGGCATGCAGGTCGCACGGGTAACAATCGTACATAAAGGAGGCGACAAATACCAAATGGGAAACTATCGACCAATTTCTATTCTTCCGGTGTTTTCTAAAGGTCTAGAAAAAATAATTAACGCCCGTATAGACAACTTCACCCGGAAACATGACCTCCTAACTGAATGCCAACACGGCTTTAGAAAGAAGCGCTCAACTGAAAGTGCTTTATCCGTGCAAAAAGAAGCCATCCTCGAAAACTTTGAGAGAAAGGAGCTGACGCTAGGCCTCTATCTCGATTTCAGTAAGGCGTTTGACAGAGTAAACCATACATTACTGCTGGTAAAACTGGAAAGATATGGCTTCCGGGGACTGGCTTTGAATCTTCTATGTTCTTATTTAAAGCAACGTGTTCAATTCGTTGAAATCAATAACGTTAGATCTACAATAAAACCAGTTAAAAATGGGGTGCCACAAGGCAGTATCTTGGGACCAATTCTTTTTCTATTCTATGTCAATGACATTACGAAACTCGAAAAAAAGTGCAAGTTTATTATATACGCGGACGACTGCACTGTATTTGTGCCTGGTAAAGATTTAACAAGTATTGTGCCCCTGGCTAGCTCAGTTTGCTGCAAACTTAAAGAATGGTCACACTCGAACCACCTTGTCCTTAATGAAACAAAAACTAAATGTATTGTTTTTCGAGCACCAGGAATCCTTCCCACCTTGCCAGATACTATTACACTAGGCCCTTACAAAATCAATGTAGCAAAGCATGTGAACACTCTCGGCGTTGTGTTTTCAGAGCACATGACCTGGAATGAGCACATTAATCATTTGAGCTCGAAGCTGCAAAAGATTGTCGGTACCCTTAGAAGACATCGTTACGTGTTGCCCCAAGCTATAAAAAGGCTACTTTACCAGTCATTGTTTAACTCGCAACTAAATTATTGCTCGTTAATTTGGGGAACCACCACTGCCCAGAATCTGCAAAAACTAACACTATTACAGAAGAAAGCAGTTCGGGCCGTTGAAAATGTTCCCTACCTGGAACACACCAGAGAGTTGTTCATTAAAAATAAAATTATAAAAGCTCCTTTCATATACGCATATAAGGTAATCCAAAGCTACAAAAGGGCAGTACAAGGAAATTTGGACTCTTTCTTATGTTTAGCAAACTTACGTGCGAGTGAATCTGTATATTCTTACAGATACCAACCACCATGGCAAATACCGTTTTCCCGCACCAACTACGGTCAGCAACGACTGTGTCATACATTACCTTACATACTAAATAATTTTCACCGTCATCACAGGGAAGTCATGACCTTAAGCAAAGCTCATATACAGGAACTTTTTGTAGCAGACATGCATTAATTACGGCAATGATTAAAAAAAAAAGGCTAAGATACGCGCAAATATATGTCTGTGGCTTTGAAATAACATGAGTATGCCAGAAATGTGTCTTTCAATTTTTATGCTTCATTTCTGTTGTTGTCATTGAGTGTTTGCAATTATGTTTTAATTTTGAGGACCCGTCATCAAAACGCATGCGTTTGTGATTGTGTATTTTATTGTAATTATTTTACTTCCTTTGAGCGTCGACCTGTCACGACCGTGTGGGAGACCGGAGCTTTGTCAAGCCGTAAACAAGCGGCTTTTTCTCCGGCCACACCCCCCTTTTTCACTGGATGCTGTACTGGTGAAAATAAAAACATGATTGATTGAAATGCCCATAGTACGGGCAAATCGTCGATGAAGTGCGACATCCCCGCCGGTGAAGAGATATTCTTTCCTGCGCTGCCCAACAACGAACCTCGGCGAAGCAAGTAGCTAGGTTTTGTGAACTTTGCAAACGTAGGAGAAACAAAGCTAAAGGAAGTACGTCTGTGCTCGCTTCATTTCCGGCGAAGTGATTACGGCAGGGACCCTTACATTAGCTCACTCCTGAGACATGCCGCCGCTCGTCGCCGACGTCGTCATATTGCCGTCAGAGCGCTCTGAGCTTGCAAAACAAATACCGGACACACCGCTTATTGACGCTCATATTTTTCTTGTCCGAGCGGAGAGTTCGCGCGAACGGCTTTCCATACACGACACCGGCCAACAGCCATAAGCGATACTGCTACTTAAATTGAAATAATAAAAACCGTATAATAATACGGCACATACGTACCAGTCTGCATTCGTTGGTATCGCGGGTATTGTGGGTATCGCGGAATGGTCGCTTTCCGGTCCATCTGTGTATCCCACAACTATTTCCGCTCGTGCACTCAGAAGCATTGAGCGTTCAAATGGTGTGAGGTTGTTAAATGCAAGCCTGAGCTCCTCGGCGAGTACTTTGTTGTCCGGATCAGGCGAATACATCACTAGGGTTGCGGGTGTACTAGGTTCCACTAGTATTTGTAAAATGGCCGCTGTCTTGGTTTTGGCACTATTTCCCATTCCTCTTTGTTTCCCGCGTGTGGGTGCTCTATGGAGTTGAAATACTAAGTATCTATTTTATGTACCGGCTCATATGACGCCACTGTTGACGTCACGAAATGAACAATTTAGCGGGAGATTTAAAAATTTGACTTATATTGCCTTATTTCTCAGTGAATAAAGCATTGTCTGCTTCCGGGAAAGTGCTTGGAGTACTATGAAACACCTAATCTTTCGAATAAAACAAACTTTTGTTTTATCTTCATGGCTCCTTTAAGTTTAGTTTCGGCTTCTATCTTGTGAGTAACATTACTCACTACAGTCGTCTTCGCGGCTAATTGTGGTACAGTTTGTTCAGGCCTTTCAGAATGCTCAAAAAACGTATTTACTCCTCCCGCTCATCCTCTGCTTAAACAATAATAAACCCAACTTTCAGAATACGCAAAACGCATTAAAGGAGCCAGCGTGAGTGAATGCAACCTTGCCTTTGACAGCTTGCCATGCTCTCACTTGGAATGCGTGGCCAAACTCTGCTTACTTCCGGGAACAAAGTAGGGCAGTAAGCGGGATGCGTGTTGACCGTCTTGACATTGCTTTTGGCATCACCCGCGAAGTGCTGTGAACATATTCTTGTGCCTCCTTTTAGCACCCATTCCCTGTCCTGAATGTCACTAAAAAAAATGTTACTGCTGATTGAACAATAGTGGCCGAAGGCGTAATACCTGGTGTTGTGCAAATACTACGACTTCATGCGATTCATCGCAGCGCGCGATGTGTATGCTACACTGTATGGAAACGTTTTAGTTGTATGGCCCATCGTGTCTGCGCTGCGCATAAGCAGTCATTGTACTAATAATTTTACTTATTGCACTGGCTAAAAATGTCAGGGCTTTTACTGCTAAAATCCATTTCTTGCGACGCTCATTCTCTACGGCTGTCCGAGGAACCTGTACAGAACGATGGCAGGCTGCCTTTCGCGATTGCGGCAGTCCTTCACGCAGCAGTAGCGGCGCTGCCAATAATTCTTTCCTGCACCATTTGTTCTTTCGCACCGTAAACTTGCAATTATAACTATGTTTATTAAAATTGGCCGCGTATATGCTCTTTTTGTTGCAAATGTCGTCAAAAGACGATAGTCTTTGTAGACATTTGACAAGGAAATGCCCCCCTTTGCTTTCCCGCTCACCTCTCAGTCTCTTCCTGTACCGTAGCGCCCATTCCAAGGTAAACACAATAAAGGTTTACGCAAGGCGATTTGAATTTACCGCGTTCCACTGCTACAGGCCGGGTTTTCTCGATGCCCTGCGCTGCAGTACGGCGGAGACGCGCGTGAATGGAAGCGGCCGACTAGAATGTTTATAGAGCGGCGTGGCCGTGCTCCACGTGCGTTCCAAGCAGAACGTGGAACCTAGCTAGTGGAACCATTCATTGCTGTTGCCGCGTGATTTTTCATATGGCGCCAGGAGGCGCCGGTTTTCTGCAGTAGATGTAGAATATCATTTGCGATCGAAAAACCAAGCATCCATCAATTCTTTAATAAAGGAACTGTGTAAATATTCCTTGTGTACTAATTTCCTGTCTAATATTTGCGTAATGCCTTGTTCTTGTTCGACAAAGTTGACAAGTAGGAACATATGAACCGGGCTTAGTCATTTACATGTGGCTGTGACTATATAAGACTATTGCGCAATATCAACTTTACTTTGACCGGTTGGCTGAATCGAGTCACAGACACACAGACGGACAGAAAGACATACAGACAGACATACAGACAGACCAAAATTTCCGGGTTTAAGTAGCCCAAGAAAGGTTATCGTCTTTAAAAACTTCCGCCACTTCGTCGAACCGCACAAAGCGCGCGTGTTTTTACGTGCGCTGAACGGGAGGTCGCGACATCCACCGACCCTGAGTTGCTGAGCGGCGGCGAGAGGCGGCGCTGCAGTCGCGCGCAAACTTCACTGTCCGGTGCCTATACCACCCAGCAAAATTTTCGTGACAACGAAGCCCAGCCCACACAAATGTGTGGGTGCACTTTTCAAGCGTGATGACAGAACGCACACGATGGGAACGGGTGTAATTGTTAGCCGATCGTGTTTTTCCAACTCCTGCAGGTCGTGTCTTACGCTTGTTATTCAGAAAAAACGAGAATATCAAGAAGAAATATCAGTTTTAATCTTGAAGGCGGCTAGCGTGATCGCGCCTACCGGGGCGCTGTTCGTAGTGTGCGATTTAAATTTATTTTTTACAATAACAATTTAAAATTTAAAATTAAAATTTAAATTTGTATTTAAATTAGATGTATTTTTTTAAATGTGTGAACTACCAAAACCAACAAAGTCTCAGAAGCGTTCACACCGCCTAATAAGGTCTGTGAAACAGAAATAGAAACAGGCGCCACTAAGTAAACGAATTTGTCTACGCACATGTTTGTGTGGGCGGGGCCGTAAAGGGTTAGACTGGAGAAAACGGATGTGACTGAATTATAAAAGAACCGATAACAATCATAGCCCTCGTGAAATTAGTTTTGATCCTGCGTTTTCTTTTTCCAGCAGTACTTTTTACGGAACCAGTCTTTTAGTACACTGCCGAAAACGACTGCCTGGCCTACTTTCGCAGAGAAGTCACTTATGACACATCTAAACTGACATTATTGCAAGTTTTATTAAAACTTCTGGCTGGACTACACGTTTTTATTTATACAGATTAACTAAGCACTGAACACGCGCCAAAATAATAAAAACACACAACAGCGCTACAGAGGTTGCCATCGATACTTCAGCGCTGTCGTGCGATAGTTACCGGCCCGTCTACGCAGAGCAGATGACGGCTAGTGGGAAGCTAGATATGTAAACATTATGTCAAACTTATTGAAATAGGGGTATTCTGATGGGCACTGAAGTAATCATTTTGGTTTTAGAATAGCGGTGATGCAACAACATAGAATGTTGGACTTGAACGAGAAGGGGGGTAATATCATAAATAATGTTGCGCTTGCTCTAGAGGTACATCGAGAACCTAAATTTTTGGGCCGTGATTTTTATGCATTAATGTGCTTGCAAGCAGAGTGCGTTGGAAATATTTCGCGGCTCCTCCTGTGGAGCATATTGCTGCACACAGAAATTATCAAAAATATCTTATAAGAGCCTACTTCTACAAATTTCACGTTCAAAAATGTTGCACAGAAACGAGCTTTTTCCCAAAACAGCAGTAGAAACGGAGAGACATAGACGTACAGAGTGTTCTTAAAATTTCTGTTGTAGCAACCTTGCAGCAATGGAAACAACACTGCAACCCTTCTGCTTTATATCATCAAAAAGCTTGTCCTTGCGCGGAAGACCAAAGCGTTGTTCTTTCAGGCACCATGCACCATGCTAAACATCAAGCACCATGCTTAACACAAAAGTTCGCGTGACATGACTTACTACCCTGCAGCCCTGTTCTCTTCTCTTAACTCGCTTTGATTGGCGTCTTATTGTTTGGTTGAGGAGGATTTTGCGACGCCTGCATACCAAGGCTAGTCCTAATAAATGCTACCCTAACAAATGCTAAAAATACTAATAATTGTGCGCATATCTTATATTTTTAATCTGGAGATTTTAGGTCTATGGTAGAACCAGCAGACCCAGCCCTTCTCACGAATATCATGACTGCTCACTTCTAATATGCGCGAGACGTTCTACTGGGGGAAATAATCGGTTGAGAAATGGTTAGTCGAATAAAAGAAGTTGATCAGAATAATTGCATCAGAAACGTTCTTAACTCTTTCCTTACGGCACCATAGGCCATCGGAGATGATGGTCGCATGTGAGATGATCGCATGTCCCGCGAAAGCTAACAACGGTGCTTCGCGGGCAACAATCGCCTTCTAGCTTATTTATGGCAACTGCATTTTCGATTTTGTTATGTTTTGTTAACAGTTGTTGTGTAGAGACGCTGCCGAGAGAGAAATTTGAACCCGCGATAGGAACGAGTTCTGTGAAAATGGCGTCCGCTTCACGGCGTCCACCGAGAAAGCAGACAGCTCTGGCATGTCGGCGGCTCCTGCTGCTGATTTTGGTTACCACAACAGCAGTGCCAATGATGTGTATTCGTTAGATTTTTGTTCTGATGAAGGCACTGCCATTCCAATGTCTGACTCCGACAGGTGCTGCGAGGTGGGTTCTTTTTTGACTTCACTCTGTATTTATCAACATAGCGTGCTTCCTATCTGACGACTGCAATTTGCTTTCAGGTGTAGGGTCTCGACAGTGAACGGCGGGGGATATGTTGCCAAAAGCACCACACCGTATCGCGTTACCATCTTCAAGGTACGTAGGCGCTCGTCTCAGATTAGCGCTACGGAGCAATCCGCGACGCGTCTGAAGAGCTCTGGATGTTTTGTTTGTTTGTTTGTTTTTACACTGAAGCGATAAGGATCATGTGTGAGACCACAAAAAGTGGGCTTGAATGCCTAAATTAGGGAGACCGACTTACCCTCGAGTCGCTTTACGGAGTGGCGCAGCTGTCAGTTTTGCTAGGTTGTTGGGGACGAAAAAATCGAAAACTTGCTGTGCAGTTCTGATTTATATATTGAGTCACAGTCAAGGAACGTAGAAACAATTTTTATAAATGAGAATTCTTGAACTAATTTTAAAACTTAGTACAGCCGAATATAAGTGTTGTGCGTATATTCTTTTAGTGCATTTTTTTTATTTGACAAATTAATCGTAACTAATTGTACCGTTCACAAACTTCCTTGCATACGTTTGCAAGAGCAATCTATGAGCTACACTTTCACGCATGGCACACCAAAGAGGATCCACTAGCTCAACACAAAATGTTCTTTGGAGGAAGCACTCATAATTGACCGTTCTATACTTGCAGTTTATACCCATAGATGTCTCGAGCTCACTCAGTCACAAAACCCAAAAATTGGAGCACTACTGGACGTGCTGGAGCATGCCCTAAATGTAAGTTTCTTTTGTTTCGCTGATAACATTAAAAATAGATTTTAGGATCACTCTTTTCAAGGTTATGACTTCAGCGATCTCCGCAGTCAAGTACTAAAGCTTTCTTATATAAAGCTCCAATGCGCGTTGTTTGATAATGATATATTGGCACCAATTTTTTGTTCAATAAAATTACATCCCCAGTGATAGGTTCCGAACTGTTACAGAAAGGAAACTGCATAGTAAAAGTTTCAGCACATAACGCAGTTATGAATTTTTGTCTCGCTTTGAAAAACACTGATTGCTTTATGACAGAACATCCTAAATTATGCCATTAGATCTCACTATATTATATTGACTTGAACTGCCAGCTGGTATTATTTGTATAATGCTGTTTTTTATGTTGACAAGCGTGGCCATCCTGAGATTTTCTGCGCAGACGCTACTATGCTTTCACACCTTAGCTGAAATATAAAGCAGAATTAACAACGCTGAACTGATAACGGTTCTTCACAAGATAATACAAAAGCATATTATATGTAATTTTAAACTGAAAGTTCATTTTGTACATTTGATGGCACTGGCACCCTATTGGAACACCGATGTCCATCAAACATCGGCAGTCGGCCGGCGAACGTACTAGGGACGTCCATGAGATGGTCCTGTGCAAAGCATTTACCCATTCTAGGAACGTCCGTGAGATGCCCGAGGAGGACTTTCAGGCATCTGGCGGATGTTGAAAAATCGGGTATTTCCAGGCAGAGATGCACAGGGGACCTCCGAGGCATAACAAAATACAGACTTTGAATGTTCTCCCTACGTTCGGTTCTAAGAAAGAAATAAGAAAGAATTTGTACTTGCTGTGCTTTTTAGATAACATGCCGTGAAGCAGTGGTCCAGATTTTAGAATACTTGATACAAAAGCCCCTTCGGCACCTTCTTTTGCCAGAACAATAATTTTAAATGCTTGCGCCACGCACTGTTAGGACAGAACGCCACAACACCAAATTCATATTTTTCTTGGCAAGAGTGTGAGCTGGGATGTTTACGTTGGCATCATACAATGGAAAATATCAAGCTCATTATCATCACCACTTCTTAACGAGGAGCATACATACATTGCTTATTGTTCTACCAACGTGAATATCAATGAGTTGAAGTAGCCCGTTAATACCTTGGTGAACAAAATGCTTCAATATATTGGCACGCACCTGGCATTGGGTTTGTTTGTTTATGTTTTGTTTTTACCGCTGGGCTGCTCCGGTCTGTGTTATCTGTGTTCTAAGTGAAGTGCTTGTTCCATTCTTTATTTTTATGCCGCACGTGTTACCCGCTTTGATGGGGAGAGCATTTCGAACTAACGTCAACAGCATAGAACACTCTTTGATCCACAGGGTCCTTGATGTAATTCGACGGTTGGAGAAACACCCACGCAGAAAGATAATTTCCCCAGAGAAGACGTCGCGGTATTCGACTCGCCGACGCTCGCTTGCGCACGTCCCTTTGTTGACTGCTGCTTCGCCGCCTGTGTATTCTTTGAGTCGTTAGGAGAGCACAAGTTCGCTCCAATAAACTTGTCTTCCTTGAGCACAACTGCGTCGTCTTTTGCTTCACGACAATATTCCTATTTACATTGACACGACAGCCCGCAGTGTACGCACGATCCCTATTGAAAAGTGGTGAAAATAATGGGTTTGCAACTTTAGGCTCTGGTATGCTACTGGAGACATCACCGTTTGCACTCTTCCCCACAAAATTATGAATAGGGTGTGGAGTTGCCTGTCCCCGCAGTGCCTGGTGCAAGCCTTTATAGGTACGGTTGTGCCAAAACAACGTACAGAAGAGAATTATGTATGATATATTCTTTAAGGTGGAAAAGTGCTGCAAGACATGTTATCAAAAAGGCACTAAAGGTTCCATCAGGTACAGGTTCTTCAATTAACTAAAAAACTGAAACTTATAACAATAAACGTCATGATATTTTTTTAGCGAGCAGGTTCGCGCTAGTTGCATACAAACTGCTAAAAAAATAACTTCAAGCAATGCGTACTGAACAACAAAGAGTTTTCTAGAAAAGTGACGTATTGAACAGAAAACGAGGTACTGGAAACAAAACTCTTCAACAACGTTGACGTAGAATATTGCAGATTACTCGTTGCAAATTATGCACATTAGGCAGATGAAACTCAATTGCAAAGCTTATTGATTTTTTTAACACCAAAGTGTTTTATTCCATAATACACGAAAATTTCGCTGGCGTCATATCCGTCACGGAAGTGACGCCCGTGCAACGAAGCAAGCGGCCTCTAAAGGGTGCACCCTTGCACACAGGGTCTTCTTGGGAGAAGCAACCTTTAGATCTAAACGGTACATTATAATTTGGGTTGTTTGTTTTGGGCTTTATATTTTAAAACGAAAGTGTGATTCCGCGTTACCCTAACATTTCACTGACGTCACATGGGTCACGGAAATTGCCGAAGCGACCTTTGCCGAAGCGACCCGCCAAAAGGACGTGCTCCCCAAGCACACCTACAAGACAGCCGCAGAATCGCAAATCATGCTCAGCTACAATTTTGCTGTACAGTTTACTTTCGTGTTTTACTGATGCCTATGACGGAGGAATCAAACAGTTGTTTTATTAATGTTTTAGAGCTTCATAACATGCAAAATAAGTTCAATATATCCTGTGCCTATCCCAATTCATGCCAAGATCCTTTTTGGCTGAAAATTCTCAATTCCTCAGTCAGCATCTGAAAAACGAAAACAAAAAGAATTGAACGCTTCTTTTTGGAGTGACCCCACAGAAGCAGTCAAATACATGCAATGTCGGACTTTATGGATTATTATGTAGCATATAAGGTCATAATATTAGACACAAAAAAATTTTAGTCTGTCTTCATTCTATGTTAGCCGGCTCTAATCTCCAGCTAAATATAACGGCATCTAAAACCTGCATTGGTGGGTTGTACATGCAGTCGTAGTTAGAAATTGCATTCACGGCACCCTTCAAAACCAAATTTCACGAGACATCGGAGATTCCTTAATGTGTTTTTACGTCCATACATGGGTCTGTCATGACTTGATGGGAAACGATATTTTTGACCCTCGTGAAAATCTCTGCGAAGCCGAAGTACGGCTAATACAGGTAGGACTTGTAGTACTTCCCTAGATTCCTTTTTATCACATAAACTGTCCACTTGCGCAGTCTTTTCTGCTAGCATAAGCCGTGTGTAGACTGGGTATCCGAGAGAACAGCAGTCACGGAATGGGCATGCAGAACATTTTAAAACAACAGGGGCAGCTTATCAGTCAGGAATTGTATGAGGATGGCAGTAGGTTGAGCCCTGCTGATCATAGGAGTGCTGCTAAGGCAAAGCTGAGAAAAACTCAATTTTGATTGTTTAATGCCTGTGGTACACAGTAGCTACAATAGACAATTGGACTCTCGCCCACAACTGTTTGTCGTGTATTTACAATGGGGCTCTTAGTAGATAATTGTCTTAACGGCCTTCAGAAGACCTTTAAAACAGTCGTGTAGCTCAGGCAGAATGCTCCAAAGCAATCCTTGCGTTATGAATCATGACATAGTGTTGGATTCTGCCTTCATCTTCCAATTGGATATCTTAATTTACCAAGAAATCTCAACACATGTGCGTTCTTGCTTTCTTCCTCCGCTAAAGAAAGTAATTCGGTTTGGCTGCGCAATGCTTCAGTACTTGCCACTGGTACTCAGGCACAAGTTGGAGCCATTACTTGACAAGGCACAAATATTCGAGGTAAACAACTTTCAGCGCAAATTGATAAAGCAGAACTTCGTTAAAAGGCGCTTCCGCGCCTTTTTCGCGAACACGTTGTCACCATTGCACATGTTCCCTTGAGCAAGATACTGACTAAGCTTCTAAACGTGAAAGACCAGCTGCCTCGAGAAAAGTTGCCCGGCGTTGTTTAAGACATTTCTGGCGCCGACTGTTCATCTGCGTACAAAGGCGAAACGAACGACTTCAAGAGACGCCTAAAAGAGCACAATAATTACGTACAGAAGAAAACGTACTAACAAACGCAATCACCGAGCATGCGAAGAAAACCAGCCACCAGAATAACTGGAAGAAACCAAAGGCAATGACAACGGAAAAAGATGTGTGAACCCATCGAAACCTTGAGTCACCAATCATCCAAACGATGTCCAAGAAGCTAAACTTGAACGATGAAACCTTGGATTATATCTATCAATGTCAGTGAAAACGCTGCTGAGTACTACATAAACCGGGGACGTCCAGCGGGATGCTTTAGTGTGAACAAGGGAGCCGTAGCACTGCCGAAACGTCATTACTTTATTTTGACTTTGGTCAGTGATCAGTAAACAATTTTAAAGAAGTGGTTAAGTGGACATGTTCTCTGATCATCGTCATTCAGAGCTCTGGCGCTTTCGCTTGGAACCCTGTGCGCGAGATCTCCCGAAAAGGCTCCGACTAATCTTGTCGTTGCCTCAACGACTGCGTGTTTATAGCACGCAAAACTAAACATGTCGCGTGTCGAGCACGCAAATTCTTTATTCTCGGCGTGCTGGACTGGGGCTCGCGAACTGCTGTTAGCATCACAGTGTAGCTTTCCCGACTTACAAATTAGCGGTAGGTCTAACTCCTGAAGTAGGAGACACCAGTGAGGTACACGTCCCGTGGATTTCTTTATATTGGCAATCCACACTGGGAGTGGTGGTCGCTTACTACTCGGAAAGGGCGGCCGATGAGGTAAGGGCGAAATTTTATGACCGCCAGACCGCCAGATCACCTCCCAGATTTTTTTTTGTTGCGAATAGTTGGTCTGTGCCCGAGAAAATCAGGGCTTGCAGGGCTTGCATATGCGACGACTATGTCCGCACCCCTCTAGCGACTGTACAAGTACGGCTCCAAGACCGACATTACCGGCGTGTTTTCACCTTGGTCGCAGCTTCGTTCTCAAAGTGGGCAGGTACAGGCGGCAATGGTAAGCAAAGCGAGAGCTCTTCGAAAGCACCCTGTTTCTCCTCGGTAGAGTCAAAGGTGACATCATTACGCGTGAGGCAAGAGTTTTCTATAAACCCCTTGTAACAAAAAAAGGCCTAGGACTCATCGAAGAGCCTATTTCTCCGAATGGGTCCGGAATTTGTTCATCGCTGCTATCTTGGCAGGATCAATCTTAACGGCTGCGTGACTGACAACATCTGCCAAGAAAAGTACCTCCTGGTATCCAAAATGGCATTTGCTCGCTTTCAGCATGAGACCGGCCAATCGAATGTTTGGAATTGCGGAAGATAGCCGTCGCAAAACGCTTGAAAAATCGAAAACGCATGATTGCAGGCAGTTACAGACCTTCAACCATGACGAGCACCCTTCACAAGCAGTGAGGCCTTGCTCTGTTTTCAGCTGCAGCTCTTTTCGTTGACAAGTGTTGCGGTCTACCGGGCGAAAACTCCGAGGACAAGGTGATCTTGTTCCTGTTGCAATTATTATGTTGATCATACTTTTCAATCGTAGTTTTCCTGTCTACCACCATGTCACTGTAGAGAAATTTGGTGTGGAGGAGCTTGCATTTCAAAGGGAATAGATGTAGAAACTACATCAAGCACTAGCTGATTTATTGCTTTTTGCACTTTGCTCTGAGAGGGCCGAAGCCCCACAAGGGGAAGCAGTGCTGGTCCCATGTAATTAATTTACCACTTCAAATCTGCAAAAAACAAGTATGCGCCTTTTATGTCTCTACCTGGGTACCCTCAATTTCCTTATGCTGCGGTGGAAATAATGTGAGTGAATGCTTGTAAATGTCAATTCCGCCAACAAATTCACGGCATGCGTCCACATTACGCGTAGTTTTATGCATCTATATATTTACCTGTACCCATTAATCACAGGTCTGCAATTTGCACATGGTCAGATTTCAGCACCCTAAATGTAACAACTGTAACTGACCGTAACACACAACCTTGAAAACGCTTCCTTATCAAAACAAAAACAATATGTGGGCCGTTGAATAAGAAGTTAGTATCCGCTGTTGGTATTAGTACAAGCGCTCCTAAATTGCCCGGCAGTGCATAGAGGACAAAACTAATTGAGTTTCAAAACAACTTACGGAAAAGTTGGAACCACATCGGAATCAAACCCAGCTGCTAAAGAGCGCAAATGCAGCACCATATCCTTGGCATGAGTATAGCTCGGTGGCTCTAGCTTTCAACGGGTGAACCCAGGCAATGCAGTATAGGCTTCAACTGAAAAAAAAACGTCGACAGGTACAAGTAAGCCGACATACAATGAGTTTGAAATCTCTTGGCAATTTACTAGGCCACACATTGAAGAACAACACATAGCCATAACTTCACCACTCAGGTGAATTACCTGTCATGATGACCACTGCTGTTAGAAACTCGTTGCCGTTTCATTAATTCCCATTTGTATTGAATCAATGAAGCTTAAAACTACAAGCTGGCAAACTACGCCTCGTTGGAAATATTTTATACTCCTGGCATTCGGCATTCGCCTCGTTTACTATCGTGGAACTACGTGTTTGACCACATGTGAAGACTGCCACTTCCGCTAGAGAGCATTTTTCGCTTTAAATATGAATTGGTCGACTCTGGCAATTCAACGCTGGCTGCGTACTTTGATTCAGTTTTTAGGGACGCAGCCCCTACGTGCGCCCGCGGACGGTGATTACACTGCAGTGAGTGCCGGTCGAACACCGATAGTGGCGTCAGTGCGTCATGGTGCCCGTGCGCGCGTGTGCGATGAACAGTGAGCCGCAACCAACACGTGTAGTGCAACAGAACCCGGGGCATGCGCACAACCAACAGAGGGGCTTAAAAGCGGCGCTCACATGAGCAGCTGGGCAGTGCGCACCGAGGGACACACGAGAGCAGCTGCGGCCACGGGTGGCGGCGAGCCACGACCATGACGCCCGGACCGCGAGGAGCAACCAGCGTCCGCGGCGGACGCTCTTCACCCGGTGTCGGCACCAGCGACTGAAGACGTCCTCGTGAGTGTACAGCACCATGCTGTACCTTTCTGGACAAGCAGGGTTTCAACCACCGCAATGTTTTGTTTACGCGCTTTCGGTGTTTGCTTGCTGTTCTCTCTTTTTATTGTCTCCCAACCTGCTTTGTTTGTTTTTTCCTGTTTTGGTTTTCCCGGAATAAACCGGTGATTTGTTCTCACGCGGATCGGCGTTACTTCATCGGGCAGGCTCGGGCTCGCGAACCCTTTACACTCGAAGGGGAATCCTTCAAGTTGTAATAAACAGAAAACCTGAATATAATCAACACACTGAAGAGTAAATTATACTAGGCTTATACATTGCACAGCTTAGCCAAAAACTTGAACATTCGTATCTTTTTATGTTTCAGGTGGCAAAAAATTCCCATTGCTTGGGTAGCTGTAAGTGGTACTGTACTGGAGAACTATAGGGTAATTCATAAAACCGAGGAATCTTTGACATGCTTTCAAATCTTGGCAGACAGACATTTGATTTTGTTTTTTCTCCTGCACCAGAAAAGTGGCCACTGTCGCTGTAATCAGACGAACATCCTTAGACCGGCCGGAGACCAAGCTGCGAAAGCAGGTTCTACATAAACCAATGTTTTTACTGGGCCAAATAGTTGAATACTGTGAAACTGCACTATTTAGCTACAAATAAGAATTCAACCCATGTACTGTTGCGTCCCTTCAAGAATCAAGCACTTGCCTAACATCAGAAAGGGCATCAAACACTCCAGCAATCGATTCAACAAATTCACTTGAATGTCCAAAGTAGGGTCCCATAACAAGTTACCTTCGTTTAGTTGCATTCTTTGGATATATATTTTATTACAAATTCATAGCATGTAAATAACGAATCACAAGAGGAAAATTATGAACAGACACCACTGTTAGTGTTCGTACTCTCTCTGTTCTTTGTTGTTTCTGTCATGTTTATAATTTTTTTACAAATGTGTAAATCTGCGATTTTAGTTTTATCTGATGCTGTGTTGCTAAGGGAACTTTGTAAATGTCCCCTTCAAGTAAAAATGAATATGTCCAGCATTTTTAAATGCACGCTTCTTTATGCCAAGAACACAGCAAGGCCGTCACGAAGCCTGCAGGATTTTTATTCACATGGCACCACGTCACTTACAGATAACGAAACAAGTCCCGATAGTGCTGCTGACACGGAAGTGCCAAGAATGTTCCCTGGCTAAAATCACCTGATAAAAATACGTAACTGCCACTTATCTTCGCTAGGATACCCTCGAATAAAGATGTGACACGTGCAACATGGGAAATCGACAAAAGTTATTGACTCTGTTTGTAGTATAAGTGAAAAGTGCGGATAAACGTTGAGGGCCCTTTCATGTGTTGGATGGCAAAGCTGCTGCGCAAGGCAGGAAGGACCAAAAGGTGCTTGCTTAGTATTATATGGTTACAAACAGGTGTAGATTGCCCCTCACTGAACCAAACGTGTTTTTTAGACCCCTGATTTTAAAGCGTAACTTTCTGTGTCTCACCGGCGGCGTATGTCGTTCCGAAAATGAATTGCAGGAAAGCCAACTTTCTCGGACAATCATAATGATCGTGGGTGAAGAAGTGCAGAAAAAACGCTTCATGTTGCTGGAAACGAACCAGGACACTCGTGTTGTGAAACCATTGAATCCATAAAACCATTGCAACATGATTGATGCAGTTTTAATTTGGTAGGGGTGCATTGAAATGCAAAACTAGACTAAAAGAGTGCACCTCGCAATCTCATGACGGCGATACTTGAACGCGAAGCTGCCTTCATGCACAATCAAATGGCGAAGGGTCATAGTCAAAGCTCGTGCGATCAAAAGTCCAAACTGCGTGTGAGGAGATGTAGTTCAACGAGTCAACGTACAAGCTCAGATGACAAGAAATCCCTCACGAGTAAACTTTGCGGAAACTATTAGCGTCGTAAGACAAAGGGGTGCATGTTTTGATGTTGGTTGCATTTTAATGACGCAAGGCCAACTAGGGCAAAGATCGCAAAAAGACAGATGTTTGGCTATCATAGAATAAAAGTGAATACTAAAATTGGTCAGTAGTAGAGGTAATAACAAATGAAGACAATGGAGATGGCTGGTGTAGAAGGCCTGGTTGTAGTTATGCAAGGTACGATATCATATTCAGAAATTTAACTTCTAGTAACTACTTACGAACACGTTGGCAGAAAACATTGGTTCATCAGCAAAGAAGTTAAATGGGTGAAGGGGAACTTATTGTCTGTAGATTTCTGGAAAGTGTTTGCGTGATGTGGTCTGGAGTGTCTTGCATGTGATTAGTATGTGAACTAAAAATAGGCGCTCCCTACATCAGCCACACAGGGGTCTCGAAGACCCAGTGAGCAAGTGTGAATGTTTTACGTAAGTGTGGCCTATCCGTAGCCTCGCGAAGGCTACTTCCGTGTGTCTGCCTGGTCTGTCTTAAGTGTTGCCTAGACGTGGCTATACAGTGTGTAGCTTGTTGTCAGTTTGTGTATCGCACGTTTCCCGCCAAGATTAACGAAGAGCCATTCCTACCAATGCTTTCAGGTTGAGGTAGGGGACACAGGGTACATCGACGGTGCTGCAGAGAGCAGCACGGGAACCCAGAAAACAATTATTTTCGTTTTTGCAGCCCAGCAGGTGAACATGGAAGGGCTGTGTACAAATGAGCGGATGAAATCTCTTAAAAAATTAAATTACAAGTGTGTTGTTTTTTATTCAGGTGACCTTAAGGGCATGCAGCAGGGCAATTAACGTCCGCTGGTGTTCAAGGCTTCACTTATTGCACTCTGCTTATAGACTTTCGATGGGGCTCATCCAGAAAGCCCCAGATTTAAGACGTAGTCTCAAGTGCAGCGCAGGGTACAACCTTTTCAATGCGGTTTTGGATTCGTGTTATAGACGACACTCCAATAGTCCAACCGTGTCTACTCCATAGAAGCAATGCGAGAGTACCTTCAGGAAATTTCGTTTTTGAGCATTTATGTTTCAGATGATTTATGTGGGGAATGAATGCCAGTTTTTTATCATGTACCAGATCGAAAAATATGTATCCTTCTTGAAAGGAATAGAAACACTTTTAAGTTTTATATTAAGTTCAGGATAGATCGCACGCCTCCTTGAAAATACAACCCAGGAACACCTTTCTGAATTAAGCTTAAAACCATTCTTTTCGCCAAGTCAGCAAGTTCGTAATTCTAAGCTGGATTTCGCGCTCGTATATGGACAGATTAGAGGAATTAAGTACATTTGAACATCGTCTACGTACACAGAGTGAGAGTCTGTTGGCGGTAGTGCTTTCCTAATGAGTTCCTTTTTACTTACAACAGTGTGCAACTTAGAACTCCACCTTGAGGCACCCCGTTTTCCGGGACATGAACCCGCGAAAGTGCAGAGGAAAGTTCTTTCTGACACGGAAGGTTCTTTCTGTGATGTAGCTTGCAAGTGTATTCAACATAATGTCTGCGAAACCAAAACACTTATGCTGACAAAAAATACCGTAGCTCCAGGCAGTATCATAAGCCTTCTGAATCTTAAAAAATGTCCCCATACAATATGGTTTACAAATTAATGCATCCTAAATATAAGATTCTAAGGCAACCAGCTGATCGTTTGTAGATCTTCGCATCCTGGAGCCCGCCCGGCAGCTCTCGAGAAGACCGTTGTACTGTAGGAAGAACACAAGCTCATGTTAAATATCTTCTCGAGGATCTTTCACAGGCAGCTTGTTAGGGCGATGGATCGATAACTTGCTATTGATCACGGGTCCCTCCCCTTTTTAGGAAAAGCCACTACAATGGCTTCCCTCCAAGCGCTTGGTCATCATCATCATCATCATCATCACCAGCCTATCTACACCCACCGCAGGGCAAAGGCCTCTCCCATTATTCTCCAATTACCTCGGTCCTGTGCGAACTGTGACCAATTTATCCCTGCAAACTTCTTGATCTCATCTGCCCATCTAAATTTCTGCCGCCCCCTGCAACGCTTGCCTTCTCTAGGGATCCACTCTGTTACCCTTAATGACCAGCGGTTATCTTGCCTTCGCATTACATGCCCTGCCCACGTCCATTTCTTCTTCTTAATTTCTACTAGTATGTCTTTAACACCAGTTTGCTACCTGACCCACTCCGCTCTCTTTTTGTCCCTTAATGTCACACCTATCATTTTCCGCTCCATTGTGCGCTGAGTCGTTCTCAATTTAAGTTGAACCTTCTTGGAAAGCCTCAAAGTTTCTGCCCCGTAGGTGAGTACCGGCAAGATGCAGCTGTCATATATTTTCTTCTTCAGCGACGATGGTAGCTGCTATTCATTATCTGAGAATGTCTGCCATATGCACCCCACCCCATTCTGATCCTTTCTCATTATTTCTGCATCATGGTTGGGATCTGGGGTCACAACTTGGCCCAAGTAGATATATTCGCTTACCACTTCCACTGCCTCGCCACCTATGCCAAACCGCTGTGCTGTCCCGAGGTTATTGATCATTACTTTAGTTTTCTGCATATTAATTTTCAGGCCCACGGTTCTACTCTGTTCGCCCAGTGCAGAAAGCATGCTTTGATATTCTTCCCCCGAGTTACTTAGCAAGGCAACGTCATCAGCAAATCTGAGGTTACTGAGATATTCTCCATTAACCCTTACTCCCACCTGTTCCCAATCCAACGTTCTGAATACTTCTTGTAAACATGCTGTGAATAACATTGGAGAGATTGTGTCTCCTTGTCTGACACCCTTCCTTATACGTATTTTACTGCTCTTCTTATGGAGGATGATGGTAGCTGTGGACCCACTGTAGATATCCTCTAGTATTCTTACATAATGCTCATCTACTCCATGGTTCCGTAATCCCTGAATAACTGCTTTCTCATAATCTATGAAGGCTATCTATAGGGGTTCAGTATATTCAGCGCACTTCTCTATCATCTAATTGGTCGGGTGAATATGTTCCATAGTTGAATAATCTTTACGGAACCCTGCTTGTTCTTTAGGTTGACTGAAATTTAATGTTGTAGATATTCGGTTAGCGATTACCTTGGTAAGTACCTTGTAGACAACTGCCAGTAAGCTCATCGGCCTGTAATTTTTCAAGTGCTTCATATCGGCTTTCTTATGGATTGGGATGATGTTCGCGTTCTTCCAAGATTCCGGTACCATTGCGGTCATTAGGCATTGCGTATACAGGTTCGCCAGTTTTTCAAGTACAATTTCTCCGCCATCCTTCAAGAGGTCTGCTGTTATCTGATCCTCATCAGGTGCTTTGCCCCCTTTCATTTCTTTCAAAGCCTTCCTTGCTTCTTCGGTCGTTACTGGTGGGATGTCTATCCCTTCTGAACTACTGTTTTGTTTGGCATTATCCTGGATGTCCCGGCTACTGTACAGATCCCTATAGAACTCCTCGGCCACTGTGACTATTTTATCGCTATTTGTGATGACATTGCCTTGCTTATCCTTAAGTGCATACATCTGATTTTTCCCCACGCCAAGACGTCTTTTCACTTCTTTCAGGCTGCCTCCGTTCTTTACAGCGTATTCGATCCTCTCCATATTATACTTCCGTATGGAAGCTTTCTTACGCTTATTGATTAACTTCGAGAGCTCCGCTAGTTCTATTCTGTCAGCTGCGGTAGAGATTGTCATGGTTCGCCGTTTCCTGATTAGATCTTTCCTCTCCTGTGAAAGTTTATCAGTATCCTGTCTAGCCATAGTGCCCCCGACTTCTACTGCACACTCCGTGTTAATGCGTGTAAGGTTGTCGCTGGCTTCCTGTGTCGTAAGCTCGGCTTCCTCGTTAAGAGCAGAATATCCGTTCTGCAGCGTGATCCTGAATTCTCTACTTTACGTAGAAGCCCTTGGTAGATGACCCGAAAGCCATATTTTATTGTGTAGGTGTAGGAGTGTTTTCAGGGTGTCGGTGTGTAAGTGCTGTATCATACTATATGTAATATTTGCGTCCGGAGCTGAAGAGTAACACGTGCTCACAGCTGCCCTCATCTCAAATATTGTAAACTCTGAGTTGTAAGACGTGGCGGACCTGTTGTTTTCGCGCAGGGGCTTCTTTTCGGTAGATGTGTTATGTTTCACGAACGTTTTCATGCAATGTACAGAGCTGAACACGTGTTGAAAATGTTGTGCAAGTGTATTATCCCGGTCTTCTAGAGTGTCCCCGGTTCAGCAAGCAAGGGTACGCTGTGTGCTTGTTGTGCTTCGAGTTTTGGTATTCCTGTCCAAACCCTGCTTATGCCTGTTCATGAATTAATTGATGTTAGGATAGAGCGGCAACTAGCTCGTTCAGCCTCACGGAGCTCGTGCTTAGCAATTGCCTTTGTTCTTTTAAACGATACTAGGTAACTGTACGTGGGGTAGCGACGAAGGATACCGCACACCTTGTTAAGGGCCTCTCGTGCCCGCCTACAGTCCTCATTCCACCAGGGCCTCCTGAGGTTGCACAGGGCACTGGAGGCCTGGGGAATGGACTTTTCGGTGGAAGCGAGGATGTGCGCCTTAAGGAGTCGGGCAGCTACGTCAACGTGTAGGTTGTTGCGCATGTGTGTTGTAGTTTGGACGTTTCTGTAAATGTACTCACGTTTACTCTATGGGGGAGGGGGGCTGGTGCGTGACAAAGTCTGACTCGCAGTATTTTGTCCCCGCAGAAGCCAGACGGCGCTTTGCCCGCCGGCGAGCTGCCTCGCCGTACCTCGCCAGAGGGGAAAAGGCGAACCACTCCGCGCCCCTGGAAGGTGATATTCTCCGTTACCTTGATGTTGATTATCTTTTTCTCAAGCTTAAATCTTTCACACCTTCGGGAGTATGGAGCGTATGGTCCCTCGCATTTTGCACAGGTGAAATTTTGTGAAGGACAGTTGTCTGAGGATTATCATGTCGTGCGAAGTTTGCTCATGTTAGTCGACTCCTGCAGGCTTTACTGTCATGCCCAAACCACTGGCATTTAAAAACAGCAGCGTGTGTTGAGGATGTATGGTCTGACGGGGCAATGAAGGGAGCGTGCATTTAGTGAATGAGGAACTTCGCAACAGTCGAAAGCCAATATTACATGTTTTGTTAAAATTTTCTTATCTTGACGAATCATGATGCGCCTCACTGCTGTCACACCTTCGTTTTAAGGCCTTCCAACAGATCGGTTTCAGTTTCATTCATCAGACCTGGCTCAGAGATCACACACTGAGAGCGTTTAAGCCTGCGGTGGGGTGGGACCCTTATGGTCAGATATGCGATGCGAGTTTGAGGGGAGAGATTTTTAGCTTGTTCCTTGTTTAATTCTACAAGAACTTCTCCACTTGTACGCTTTTTGGCTTTGAAGGATTTACCAACGATGCCTTGAAGATATTTAGAGATGAGAAAGACAGACGCCGTGGGAAGAGGGGTTTAACGTGTCAACAAAGTCTATAGTCGTCCGGCTTTAGGAAACTCGTGGATGGCAATTCACGAAAGGGTACTTTGGTGCGGCCAATCCTTTTTGGTGGCATCTTCGGATTGAGAAAATATAGAAACCACGTGGCATGTAAAAAAAGCAGGGAACGGGGGTACTTCTTTTTTAAACCTCACCCTGATGGCTTGAGAGGTCCCGGAGCTCCCATCCTTGTAAACAGACCGGAAGCACATCCGCCGGAACTTCACCACGTTTCCGACGGCAACCGTTCATGGTATCTCAGTCTCTACGTATAAACAGATGGAAATGGTTGACTACAGCTTAAGTTTCGAGGCTCGGGGTCCGCGGTGTCGCCAACACCGTCACCAAGATTACTCGAGGTGCCCCGACCGAGGGTTGCATGTTTTTTTCACGGTAGCTATGGCAAATAATGAATAGATAAATTACAAGTAAAAGAAAGCTAACATTCTAAAACAATGATGAAATCGATAACAGCCACAGATTTGCAGAGAACTGTTGCAGGGAAAGTGTGGAGAGGCACTGTAAGACTCTAGAGGACAGGGAGCAATTGGTGAGCATAGCAATTACTTTTGAATCTTCCCAAGCAGCAAAACAGGGACGTAAAATAAGGCAATAGGACGAACTGAAAGGTTGGGAGCCTTAGAAGCCACGGTACTTTCTTTGGACAAATGTGGTGAAAATGAGAAAATGGATGGAAATGGTCGGTTGGGAGTCTTATAGGCCGGCTACTTCACTGTCAAGGAGGCGTATGGCTGTATGGTACAGCTGAATAGCAACGTAAAAATTAGAGGACTGCTTGCTAGCCACACTACTACCATCCCTTATAATGTACTCCAAAGTATACAGTAGAAGGAAGCAAACTGGACGTGGTATTGCAAATTGCCATGATGTGACAAGTGAAACAAACTGCTGTGTGGCAGTCACAAGTCAAGGTCAATCAGAGTTAGAGGGTAGGTGCCAAAACCCCTTAAAAATGGACCATTCATGCAGTGCCCCACAGTAAAACGGTTATTGATCTTCACTCATTTATAAATGAATTTTAAATGTGGTTCATCCAGGCCGTATGCGCACAGAACTGCAGAGTAGTGTGGTGTAAACACACCGCAATCTTTGCTTCTGGAAGGTTTTTTCCGACCTGTCTACCAAAAAAGTGAAAGTCCCCTTTTTAACTCGAACTTTCACTCATACAACCTAAGTTAAAGTAAAAAATAAAAAATCTCAACTGCTTCGACTGTGTCAGAATGGCACAATCTGAAAGAAGACGGTTTCATACTGAAAAAGACGCATGTTTCATTCTGACCAAGGGAACTGTTTTTAGATGCGACGCATCTCATGCTCAGGGATGCGTCTACTCTACTGCACATGCGCGTCTCTTCAACCCCGTCAGCCGGGAGGTACGTGGCGCTCTACCCATTGCGCTACAAACCGAGACGGGAGCATCTGCTACAAACGCACCTTATGTTCTTCACTCATTGAAACTACGTCAAGAAGCTACTGATACAACGAAGGCACGCCAAGCTGAACGTCAACGAAAACGATGAACTTAAAACTAATGGGAACTTAAGTCGACCCCACTGCTGCTTCGCATACTACTCAGGGTTCCCCTGCGGGAAAATGGTGTAATTTTTCTTAGGGTGCTGGATGTCCTTAAATCTTCACCTAAACGACAGGCGTTATGTGCCCAATAAGGCCCTCGTCCCGCACACAACTACTCTTCACTAACACGCACAGGCTACAGCACAGTCAGGAGGTGCCCCTACACACAAGGAGAGTATTTAAGCACGGAGATCAAGATGGAATGGAGGTAGAGCAAAGAACAATAAAACGGAACCAGCAGGAGAACGCAAGCTCTGGGACGAGCAAGTTAGGTGGGATGCTGCAAGGGCACCGACGTTGCAACCAAACCCTGGGCAGGAGCAGAGCAATAGCGGAGTCGTTCCAGCCTCCTCTTGAACAGTGATTCAGCTCCCCAGGACTACCATTTTAGCGACAATGACTGTTCTAATAAATGCGTCACAACAACAATCAACAACCTTTCACAAATAATGGACTGCAACCCAATATACTATTCACTAAAAAGTTTACAGGGTGATTACTTCGCTTGGCAACAGTGTAAACTGTCATGTCTTGCTGCATATTGCGCCCACATCTCACAGAAAAAAGAAAACACCACCGTATGTTGTTTTCTCTGTTTCTGACCATTTTAGGCCGTACTCTTACAGATCTACTAATCGCACTCATATTGTCTGGAGGCACTCTCCTTGCCCTTGAGAACTTCGCAGAATGAAACTCCGGCTGTGAACGAAACCGACACGGCACGCAAGATCCAGACGCTGCAGTGGCCTGAGACCGCGGATGTCGACATCCTCATCCTCACCATCAGCCCCTCCTCATCCTCATCATCATTTGACCACTGCAGAGCAAAGGCCTCTCCAATTGATCTCTAATTACCCAGTTCCTGTGCAAACTGCGACCCATTTATCCCCGCCAATTTCTTGATCTCATCTGTCCATCTATCTTCCTACCGCCACTGCCACGCTTTCAACCTCTACGGATATACCCGGTTACCCTTAATGACCGACGATTATCTGGCCTTCGCATTACATGCCCTGCTTACGACCATTTTTTCTTCTTAATTTCCGCTAATATGTCCTTATCACGCGTTTTTTCCCAGACCCACTCCGCTCTTTTCATGTCCTTTAATGCTACACCTATCTTCATCCGTTCTATTCCTCGCAGAGACGTCGTCAATTTAAGTTGAACCCTCTTAGTGAGCCTCCAAGTTTATGCCCCACAGATGAGTATCGGTAAGATGTACCTTTCATAAACTTTTTGTTGAAGGACAATAGTAGGCTCCAATTCATTATCTGAGCATGCCTGTCGGATGCACTCTATCCCATTCTTATCCGTCTAATTATCTCTGCCTCATGATTGGAATCCGGGCTCACAACTTGACCTAAGTTTACAACTTGACACAACTGGACAACTGGCTCACAACTTGACAACTTGACCTAAGCACAAAAGCGAAATCTGTTATCTTGCAGAACGTGTGACTTGACGAGTTGCAGGCTTGCGCAGTGACTCATTCTTGAAGTGAACTGTTTTGACAAGCGCGGTTTTTGGTGTATATATGTTTTTCCTTTTCCAACAAAAATTCAGTTGTGAGTGCCGCGCTGTGTCTGTTACCTTCCTAGTCCTCGTCTTCCTTGCGCTGGCTATTTTCTATCACCATGAACCAATACCAACTCGGCCAGCTTGCCATCTTGACCTAAGTAGATATATTCACTCATCACTTGCACTGCCTCACCACCAATCTGAAACCGCTGTGCTGTCCCGAGCTTATTCATCCCTACTGTAGTTTTCTGTATAATAACTGTCAGGCCCATGGTTCTACTCTCTTTGTCCAGTGCGGTAAGCATGCTTTGCGATTCGCCCCCCATGTTACTTAGCACTGTAACGTTTTCAGCAAATCGGATCTTACTGAGGTATTCTCCATTATCCCTTACTCCCACCTGCTCCCAATACCATGTTCTGAATACTTCTTGTAAGCATGCTGTGAATAACATTGGAGAGAAAGTGTCTCCCCTTTTGACGTCCTTCCTTATAGGTATTTTACTGCTCTCCTTATGGAGAACGATGGTAGCTGGGACCAATTGTAGATATCCTCTAGTATTTATTTCTTTATTGATTTATTTACAACACTTTCACGGCCAACAGGCACTACAGAAAGGAGTGGGGGGTACAGAAATATGACAACCCACAACACTAGTACATAGTACTGCTACACACTACGAAATCTGGTTTTGTAGAGCAGTCTTGCAATGGGACCGTTCTGAGATGGCAGCAGTTGAGGTGGGAAGGTGGTTCCTGTCAACTCTGCTTCTTTGAATGAAAGAATCATTATAAAGGTTAGCCCAAAAGAAGGAACACAAGCTTTTTAACATGATCTATGCGGGATGAAATGTACGTATGCGGAAGCATCAGCTGTACTTTCAGGTGAATGACGTGGAGAAATGTTTTTGGAAACGGCAAAGACGATAATATTTGCGACGTGCAGACGAGCCAGGCAACCGAAGAAAAGATTTCATTAAGGTTACACTGGCATTACGGCTATAGTTCACTAAAATGAAACGAGTCGCATGACTCTGGGTTCGTTCAATGGATTGGGCTAGCGTGATTTGTCCGGGGTCCCAGATTGCGGAGACGTACTCCAATTTTGGACAAACGAGTGACTTATCAAGTGTTAATTTAACACCTGATGGGACGAAGTAGAAGTTGCGGCGCAAATACACAAGCATGCGGTTGGCATTGTTAGTTGTTTTCTACATGCATATTCCAAGTGAGATCTTTCGTGATATCAAGCCCAAGATATCTGTAAGAGTCAACGCAACACAGGGGAATAATATTTAAATAATACGCTTGCGGGCTGTTATGCAGCCAAGATATTTGCATGGTTTTGCATTTAGTGATATTTATTTCATTTCACAAGCCATTTTTCGCACCAATTAGAAATGCTGTTAAGATCACCTTGGAGTTCATGCAAATCATTGAGGCAGTACATTTTGTGGTATAAGAGTCAATCACCTGCAAAAATTTAATTGATGAGTGAGTGACGCAGAAGGGAAGGTCGTTAACAAAACCCAGAAAGAGAAGCCCAGGAATAATTCTTGCAGCAAGGCGGAAGAGACAGGAGAGTATGGGGATCAAAAATCATTAGCAATGACGTATTGCGTGTGGTTAAAAAGGAAACTTTTATCGAACAAAGTTCAGTGTCATCGATGTTTAGCTTGCTGAGTTTAAGAATAAGTAAATCATGCGAGACAGAATCAAATGCAGTGGCGAAGTCGAGGAAAGCAGTCAGTATCACAACCCTGGTCTACAATTATGAACAGATTGTTAGTGAAAGAAAGCAACTGGGTTTAACAGGAGAGACATTTTCTGAAGCCATGTTGGCCATTACTGAAAACGGAATTAGACCCTGGTACCTAATAAGATGGGAAAACAAAATATCATCAAACATTTTTCAGGGAATGCTCGTTCAAGATAAATGCCGGTAGTTGCCAGGGAAATGTGAATCACCAGACTTGTGACCATGAAGTCTGGTGAAGCCATCCTTCGTTCTTCTGTTGTTACTGGGGGATGTCTATCTCCTTTGAAGTACTTTGTCATTCGGTATTATCCTGAATGTCCCGGCACGTGTACGAATCTCAATAGAACTCCTCGAATACTATGACTATTTTATCTCCATTTGTGATCAAAGGACCGTGCTGGTCTTTAAGTGCATACATCTGATTTTTCCCCATGACTAGACGTCTCCTCACTGCTTTCAGGCTACATCCATTATTTACAGCATGTTCCATTCTCTCCATATTCACTTCCGTATGTCAGCTGTCTTACACTTATTGATTAACTTCGAAAGCTCTGCTACTTTTATTCTGTCAGCTGGGTGGAAGCTGTCGTCCCTTGCCGTTTTCTAATTAAATCTTTCATCTCCTCAGAAAGTCTACCGGTATGCTGTCTAGCCATCGTGCCTCCGACTTCTACAGCACGTTCTGCGATAATGCGTGTAAAAAGTGTCGCTCTCTTCCAGAGTCGTAAACTCGACTTCCTCAGTAGGACCTGAATATGGCTTAAGTTAAGCAGCGCGATCCTGAATTCTTCAACTCTACGTCTCAAAGTTAGCTCATTGATCATCCTCTTTCGTACTAGCTTGTTAGGGTCCCTCCTCAAATCTAGCCTAATTCGTCACTACACCTGCACTTCCTAGCACTCCTACATCCTGCACGACGTCAGGGTTACCACATATTATGAAGTCATTTTAATATTTATGCTCCCCACTCGGGCTCCTCCACTTCCACTTCCGGCTCTCCCGTTTGCGGAAGGTATTCAGAATGCTTAAATAATTTCGTTCTGCGATCTACTCCAACTACTACTCCAGGATCTACTAAGCAGTCTAAGTAGATCCCGGGGGATCTACTAGTACAAGTATATCCCCTTGTTATTTTTACAGCGCCGACCATAGCTCCCAACTTCCCTATCTCGAGCCTGATTCTTGCATACATTAGCATAGAAGACACCCATAACTACGGTGTACTGTGTTTTCACTTTAGCCTTTGCCGATTCCACATCTTCATAGAATCGTTCAACTAGCTGGTCGTCATGGCTGGATGTGGCACGTAACCCTGTGCCACCTTTAATTCGTACCTCTCATCAACCGTAATTACAAGGCCGGTTACCCTTTGGTTACTGCTACAGTATTCGCCTATGTTGCCAGCTATGTTTCTTTTAACTAGAAATCCTACTCCCAGTTCTCTTCTATCCTATAGACCATGGTAACATAGGCGTGTCTATTTTTCAGCCCCGTAAAGGCATCCCTTGTCCTCCTAACCTCGCGAAGCCCTATCACATCCCATTTAATGCCCTGTACTTCCTCGAACACCACCTCTAGAGCCGTCTCGCTAGATAAAGTTCTCCTGTTAAACTTAAACGTTGCCAAGTTCAGATTCCAATGGCGGCCTGTCTTGCTCCAGGGATTCTTAGCACCCTCTCCTGTGTCACAGGTCTGACCTCCACCACGGTGAGTTGGTTCGCAGCCACTGTAGGCTAAGGGCCATGGGTTACTTGGCGTATTCATACAAGAATTTCGTCAATGTCTATACAAGAGCCGTTTATTTCGCGGTTGAAAACAAAAATCAAACATTTGTTTTGACGAAATGTTTCATGCACACGGCGATTTAGATACGATGGTACCATAGCAGATAGTGCACATTACACCGTTTCCCGAGTTGTGCTGTACTCGTAACGCTCGCACTCCCTAGCTGTCACTAGCGCTGGCACAAGTTCCCTTGAACAAGTCAGTTAAATTTAGTTGTCCTTGAACAGGTAGAAGGGCATAGAGGAGTAACACGCTTTCAGAAGCATGCGCACGCGAATTCGTCCATCACAACGCAGTTGCAAGGCACTGAAATTCTTACCGCCCTACCTAGTGATGCGAAAATTAAAACCTTTTCGGGCTGTAGGTAGATCGTAGGGTGCAGCACGGAACAATATTTCGCGTCAATATATTGCTTTTCATTCGGGGGGGCAGTTCGTGGCACCAAAGAGCTTTCGCGATTGTCATGTACTTCGTCCTTTTCGTGCCCGTCCTCCTAGCGCCATCGCGCAAAGTATAAAAAGCAGTAAGGTACACCACAAAAAAAGTCGGGCTACACAGAACTCGTTCCCAAAATAGCCTAGCCCTGCCGCTCTTCCACAGCCACCCGTCACCTATGACTTTTACATGAATGTCATGGAAGCAGGTGCACGTTCCTGTGACTAATTTGCAGAGGTCGAAACGCCCCTTTTTCTTTAAATTTTTTTCCCTGTTCGTTACTCTATCACCGTGTGCTCGCAGAGTGGTCATCCTCAAATGGCTTTGCCCCTTTCCTTTGAAAGCCTTCTAAGTGTGCACGCATGAACTCAACCCGAGCTGTCAAAAAGGTTATATAAAATGTACAGCAGTACAAAGCATAGCTGCTGCCCAAGCAGCAAGCGGAGTGGGCACCCTTTTGTTTATTTCGCCTAAAGCGACTGCTTAGAATGCAAGGTGCTGACCGTGCATGCGCAGATTGCTACTGGAAAAAGCTCCATTGCCTCAATCTCATGTAACCCGACGTAGCGCAGGTGGTGCAGCACATACATAGCGGCTCACACACAGGGTTGCTGAGCAACCCTGGTTATGGTTATGGTTATGGAACTTATGGTTAGCTGAGCAAAGCCGCTTCATTATTTGTGTGTTTCGCACTTGTGAACTGAACTGCTCCCTGTTTAGACATGTATACTCTTACCGACTGGCCGAACAATAAGCTTTACTGAAGTTATTGCTTTGTAGCGCTATTCGTCTGCAGACCTCCAGTTGTATACCATTGACGACTCTATTTTAAAGATGACAGTCTTTGCTGGGCTGTACAGAATCCCGCAAACTTTTGGATCTGTATGCCTCCCTGTCTGTACTTGATTTAGCCTTCCTGCCAAAAGGTGAGGCTGCTTGAACAAGAGGTTTATAAAGGAAAAGCTTTTCTAAGCCAGTATAGGTCTGGAAACATACTTCATACTTGTCAGCAATCTTAAGAAAAAAGAGAACACTAGACATATTTGAGGCAAAACATCAACGCAAGTGGTAATTGCAATGGTCCTTTAATTAAGTGTACACGGCCGCTTCATGTTTGCGATAAGAATTACACAAATTGGCGCAGCTTGCACCAGTGGTGCAAGGCTGGCGAAAAAGCAGAGGTGGGTTCCGCTCTGCCTTCGTCGGAAACTCGCCTGTTGCACCTCACATGTATTTCCAAACTTGCTGCTGAAAGTTCTGCATGTCTGGCAGGTCCAAATTTCTTTCTCCGCATGTTTTCACGCAACTCCCAAAGTGGTGTGGACCACCTTAGCACGCGCTGGAACCCACGGCAACTGGCTTTGGGAAATCGGCGTCATTGCTCGCCACTTTACGCGCAAACGCACGTGACCTGGCGATGAGAACAGCACGCGAGAAATCACGCCACGAAGGCTGGGCACAGTGTTCTCAAAGGTCGAGTTGGCCGACGCCACTTCCGCTCACGGGGCGCATGATCACGTGGGCTCGGTCTTCTTACATCGTATTTTTCTCGTAACGCACGAGGTTGGTACTAAGACCTTAACAGTTGTGCTGTAAAAATAGGCGTAGGATAAAGGTCTCGACAAAAAAATACAAAAAGGGCTAACGCGCCTGGCTCATGCATCGTGGCGGAATTCCAACAAGTCCCACCGTAACGAAAGGTTCCAGTAGGTGACATGTGAAAACCGGAAGGCGGTAAAATTCAATTGACTGCAGCAACCCTCCACCGTGTTTATCGTGGAAGGAGCTAAACGGGAGGGGGAATGCGTTGCAGGGGGGAGAGAGAAGAGAAGAGAGGCATTTACGACGCAGCGGTCGCACAAGACGTGTTTCGGCGACATTTGCCTCGAAGTGAGCAAATATTTAGTCAGTTCTTCAGGCGCCTTTTCGATATAGCCCTTCATGCTGGAGCACGGCTGAAGTGTTTTTTTTTCTATCCGTTTTCTGTGCTGTTAATGTTTTCTTACGGTATCTAGCCGATTTGTGTCCTGACACCCGTACTTGAAACAGCGATGTCATAGTCTTGGAGTGTACCTTAGATAGACAGATTCAAGTTTATTTGGCCAAATAATGGCCATTAGGCTAGTGATGTCTTTTCCGTCTTCCGCACACCAAGCACCCCTGCTCTTCTTGTACTTGGAGTCCAAGTCACGCAAGGTGGCCTCGCAACACCAGTCGCCATGGTGATGGTAACATGGATGGGATGGGATCGGAACCTGCTTGGTGGGATGCTAACCCACTGTCCACATGATGCGGGAGAGCAAGGCGTGAGGGGCAGAGCAATGCGGACATGCGTATAGGTAGATGACAGGAAAGATGGCGTTCGTGATGACCGATGCGGGGAAGGAGCCGGTCTAGAGCTGGTGATAGATGACCGCTAAGGGTAGGGCTGGAAATGGGTGAGGAGGTGGAACAGCGGGAGGGTAACAACGGTAATTACTTAGGGTTCCCTCGTATGTGTGCAGCCTGTATGACTGTCATAGGCGAAGTAATCGTGCCTTCAGGAGACCTAAACTCGAGCACCTTCACTTGCCGCAGTGTTTCTTATGAAGCGTTATCTAACACCCCATTGTTAATATGCGTAACTCTCCAGTAACCACTTTGCTAGAATAGCAGCACCAACTGCCGGCTTTGCGCTGGAGCTTTGGCCTAATGTTTCTCTTTGAAGTGAAGCCTTGGAAGGCAAACCTCCCACCCTACCTTGAAATACAGGCTACTGTAAAATAAAACTGACCAAGTGAGTCATGCACCAAAACTATTGTGGCGACACCTTCCAATCCAGCGCCGTTTGTCGAGATAGCTGAGTGCGCATGCGTATCCCTCGCAAGTCAGTCTGTATGTCGATTACCTGATTTCGTCGGCAGCGCCTCGTTGCTCTCAGATATTCAAGGAACGGGTTGGTGCCTCGTGAGGCCCGGCGAGCACGATTCTTTGCAGTGGCCGGCAGCCTGCAGCATGTTTCGAGCCCTTGTACAGCTTCGAGATAACATGTGGGTAAGAAGTTAGGTTTTAATCATTGTTCGCTAGAAAGTATACTGGCGTTGGATAAGTCAACGATAAATATATTTGCGTCACTAAGTGGTTGCCGGTCGGTTTGTAACGAAAGGAGGGCAGGTGTCAAGCACTATGGCGCCCCTTGTCTTGATTTCAGGTTTGGTTTTCTTTCAACGAATAATGTTCTGGCATTTACACTATTACAACGATTAAGCGTGATAACTTCGGTGAATGCGCAATACACGTTACACGGCAGGTGGATTTTAAACGCATTTTTTTAATTCCGGCTTTGGTTTCTTTTTTCGGGGCATTCTTATTATAATAATCGTCGTGTAAGGTAAGGTATCAGAAACATTTTCGGTTTTGTTAGTTCATTTTTTACATTTATTTCTTTTTTACTGTTTTAAAATTTTATTTTGACCATTTACCTATATTCACACTACTACAACGGTTAAACACAATAACTGCCAATAATGCATGTTTGTGGAAATATAGGGTGTCACACGGTTGGTGCTGAGAGGTGCCCAACAAAGATTGCGGCCGAATGAAAGGCACATATGACTGATTTATCTCGATGCTGAGCGGGATCGTTTGAAGGCTCCAGCGCATGCAGCACGCTGGCGTGCTACTCGCTCGCCCTGCCGCGTAAAACACCGCCGAGAGCTACTTTCGAGAAAACCGAAGCGCTGCAGCCGGAATCATTCAGTTTCTTGCGAAGTAATATAGTAAGAACCTGTATGTCCGAAATCTGAAAAACAATTACCCCACCTTCCCGCGAGGGGAACCCTGTGGAGATGCGACGCATCTTGGGGGTTGACTTGGTGTTTCTGTTGGGTTGATTCTGTAATTGCGTGAAACGTGTGAGGAACGCGTATGATGTATTCTTTATTTAACACGCGGCGTAACGTGAACGATGACGGCCTTGTGGTCGCTGAAGTGTACGGGTAGTGGAAGTAACGGGACCACCGTGCAATTTGCAGCGAAGATCAAGTCTATGCACGTGCCCGAAATCGGAACGCCGGTGCTGGAACGACGGCAGCTATGACGCAACGTGGCGCGGCTATGATGCAACACAATCCAACACAATCCACTTTAATCCAATCCAATCCAAATCGAAATCCAATCGAATCCAATCCAAGCCTATCCAAGCCAAGCCAAGCCAATCGAATCCAATCCAATGCCCCTCGCGAGAGAGTGTCCCCTATCGGGGAGAAGAGGGGGTGAGCGGCAGAGAGCGCAGCTCGCGCAGGCGAGAAGAATGGGGGAGAGGTGTGGACGGACAACAACAACGCCGTATGGAGGGACAAGGCGAGTGAATGAGATGCAGTCGTATCTAAAATGACATGCATTTACCAGTGAAGGACCCGCATCCGCACGAAGATATCCCGAAAGCAGTCGCTGGGCGTAAAAGTGTCGAGCTACTAGGTGTAGACTGCCACTTGCTTGGTACGCTTTATTTTGTGGCCGCCAGTAAAACGGGTGCAATAAACGTTGTTAAGGCATGTGCCCCTTGACACCATTACATTTCAAAGCACGACGTTAACCCATCGCCCAGTGTTTCGGATTAAAGTTAAGTAACTTTCAAGTTGAGCCTGACCGCTTTCCAAGTCACGTCATACTAATTGTATGTCAAACTACGGGTACCGGTACTCGACGTTAGGCTTTAAACCGTGACGTTAGCCCTAACTCGGGATCATCGCTTACCCGCGCCGCCACCTAATGCTACGGCGAATTATCGTTTGCACAAGCAGGTTATATTTCGGTAAATAAATTAGGGCTCTGAGTCTGCCATATTTTACATCCGCGAAACCCGCTTAGCTGGGTAACGGTTATCTTGCGCTAACGAGCCGGTTTAATTTAAATTTCATATAACCTCTCCGCTACGACTAACCGCAAATTCGTCATACTTTATAACACCAAAGTGTAACGTGCCTAATTTCAAAAGCCGGCGCAAAATTACTTGAATATGTCTAATCAAAAAATTTATCGGTAACATTTTCATCTACCCGGATCTGACAATTCTCCGCCAGTCGTACGGCCCCACACATAAAATAAAGTTCTTCGCCCTCGTGGCTACAACGCCCTGCAACTTCACTGTGTTTTGGGGGAAACAATATGACCGATCTACGTTGTCAAAAACTTCGTGCATGGCTCAAAAACAGTGCTCCCAAAAGAGCAATTACCGCGTCTCTACAATGTCTTCCCTTCCCTTTTACGATACCTGGAATTTGAGCAACTAATCAATAAATATATAAGAACAGCCCTGGTAGAAATGGACCTTAGACATCTTAAACAGCGTAAAAACGGATTTATCCCCTCTCCTGTTTGCTCGCCAGCGTTTATATGGAAACAGGACTAGGGCGTAACGAAATTGAACTTTATCGCGCACCTTTCTAAAGAGACGGACAACTGAATTCTGTGCAGTATACGCGCTCTATCCGCAATGAAACGGCATCAATTGAAACACCTCGCAAGTGTCTTCGTGATAGCGCCCTACAATGCTTGAAAGCGGAATTTTTATATCATCCAGACTTACATGTGTTCACAAAACGGACACTGGCAATCATGGCAGCAAGCCATGAGGTAATATACTTTTTACTGCGCTACACATGAAATGAGATTTCTCCCCAGCTATTAAAATTAGAGAATGTAATTTTCCCTTTCCTTCGTGGGACTATTAAATCACGCAAAACAGACGACATTGTTCGTATGCGAACGTACAATAGTGTAACGTATAGACACGACATGGTGCCTTCTTTCCCTCTGCAGAAAGTTGCATGCCAAACTGAAATTATTTCCGTCAATTTATTTAAAAGCTCCTTGATGTTACCCAACTAAATAAAATGCTGGCTTTTATATGAGCTAGAAGACATGGGCTACACAAAAATCCGTTCACTGTCCCTTTAAGCGAAGGGTCATTCGGTTCCATTCAATGGTCCCGTATTTTTATCTTACCAATTGTGCGGATTCTATGCTGTAATGCATACAACGGCTGCCACGCTTCCGATCTGGCGTTAGAAATCCTGGACCATTTCTACGAGAAATGTGAACACCGTGTGGTCGCCTGCCAGCGCTGTGGACAAATGATTGCCCAAAAAGACTTCGTTAGCCACATGAGCGTCGGCTTGTGTTCTCAGCCAGTCGTAATGGAAAGTCTAACCAGTTGAAATACTGATTCCGGAGCTCTGCAACTTACTGCTTCGCTCGAAAAGCTCAGCGTAGAAGTGTTTTCCCTTCGGTCATACTTTGAAAAACGCATCGCTTCTCTTGTTGAATCGTAGACTGCAGCGCTCACAACACACTGTCCAACGTTGGAATCAATTCAGAGTTTTGACAATAATATAAGAGCCAATCGGTGGCTCAGCAGAGAAATTCTCATGGAAATTGGGGGATCCTTGCAGGCGAAGTTAAACGCCGACACACAACCGGTATCAAAGCTTCCTTGCAGGAGATTAAGAATCAGGTTCATGGGCTGATGACTGCCCAGAACCGCATGGGGGCCGAAGCAACGAACCAAGTTTCCACCGCTGTTGCAGGCATTAAACAGTGCATTAAGACTCTGACTGAGTCATGCCTACATGGAAGGAACGCCATGCGACAAAGCCGCTGAGCGTCGAAAAAAGTATCTGTAATCTCGTCCTAATTGCCCTCGACAATGAAAACTACTTCGCAACATCTCACAAGGACCTCCGCAACAAGGTACCCCCCTTTCACTATGCTTGCGAGCTGTTATTAGACTACCAGTGGAGATAAACATCGTGGAGATAAAAATTGATTCGTGGTCTCAATTCAAAGAAACATTTGAAGGGCAGTGTTCAGCCCAACAATTTGCTGAGAAACCCGAGTACTTTACGGGTACTGTATGCATCCCGGAGTTCAAATGGAAACATCGGGTGATGCGCAGTCATTTGATATGGCCTTCTTTCTTGAAAAAGGGAAGTTTGACCAGCTTGTCTTATGGCTGATGAAGAAGAAAGTTTGCTTAGTAGTGCTGCATCCTACAGAGAAGGATGGCGTTCGTTCGATTTTCTTTAACACAGATCTTTGGAATTCGCCAGGGTTAGGAAGGGCCGCTAATAAACACCCAGGTATACTGAGCGGTACTGCGCTCTCTGATAGCGACCTAGAGAAAGGCGGCTTCATAAATAATAATAAAGTAACATTGAAGTTCAAGGTGATGCCTTACGAGAGTAACAGTCTTTATAAATTTCAGTGTACACTCTGCATAAGGGGTACTTACAGGCATCTGTGTATCCCGCATACAAACGTTTGGCGATTAAGTCGACCAGATATTGGCATGGTATCAACTATCCAGAGAACATTTCAGTGCTCCCACACAAATCTACTGTTGAAAAAGTCGCCAATATTGCGTCTGTGGTAGAAGCTATAAAATGAAAATATCTATTTTGTCTTTGCAACGCGTAACAATTTCCAGTGTTTACGATAAGAATGTATAAGAAAGAGAACCTTAAAAGGATAGCAAGCGATCTGGGAACTATTTCACAAAGCAACTTTACAATTATAACAAAATTATCAGTCACCCGCCGAGGCGGCTAAGTGGCAAAGGCGTTGTGCTGCTGAGACGAGGTCTCGGGTTCTATTCCCGGAAGCGGCGGCCGTTTTTCTGATGAAGGCGAAAAGCAAGAACGCCCGAGTGTAAGAGATTTCGGCGCACGTTACACATCCCCAGGTGGTCGATATTAATCCGGAGCCCTCCACTACGGCGCGCCTCACCGCCTGCATTTCGTCGGCATGTTCAACCCTACAACCAACCAATCAATCAATCAACCAATCAATCAACAAATCAATGATACATTTAATCAATCGAAGTTCAGCAGCACTACCCCGCACGAAAGAGAACAAGCCAGAAATTTGCAAATTTTCTTTACTTATTAAACACTTCAAAGGCCTACAAACCTTCGAAATGTACTTTTCTACGTACTTGACACTTTTTTTCAAAAATGTCAACCCCAGTGTTTGTGGGATCACATAGCCTTCGTTTTTAACCCAATGTGAGAGTAAAAGATCCCTGATATCTTACAATGTACTTTAGAGGAAAATACATCTATGTAGACCACTGCACAAAACCCATCGAAGAAACAGGTCGCAATCAACGCCGGCTCGAAAACAACTTCCTGTCATTTTATAGTCTTTGTCTTCCTGCCTCCAGTCCTTATGAGGGACATTACAACCTGTCCGAACGTGCGGTTCGACTGCTTGAAATTTTTTGTAAAAGTATGTCTTCAGTGCCGATAACTACAAATAAAGGTTTTATACAAGTTGGGCTGAATTCGACAATAAAGCGAATATTCGTCTATGCCGTTTTGCAGCCTTGTCTCGTTTGGTATCAATTATTTACCTTACAAGAGTAGCCAATTATTTTGTGTGGTACAAAGGCGGTGTGGCCGACATGAAAATAGGCAATCTCCATGCGAGCAGCCGGGCGGTGAATTGAATAGAATGCACATTTTGAGCCCGCAACCTCACGTGCAAAGAATCCGTCTTGAGCGGTGAAGGAATTGGCGGCGCCGAACAGAGGAGCAGTCAAACCTCTGTTCAGAAGATCCTTGTTGATGAGCAGACTTTTTAGAGGCAGCCATGCGCCATCATGGCTTCTACCGCTCTCCAAACCCGCTGGAGCTCTTCTCAAATGCGGAAGCTGGACGAGTGCGTCCCCCAGCATAATGAACCTGAGTATTCCTGACTCCGCACAGAACTTTTATTGGGCTGTGTGTTGACTTCGTAACATGAAGTGCATTTGTTTTGGACGGCGACACGTGTTTGTTTGGGGCGAGTCTGAGCGTGTCAAATGAATATTTGTTATTTGTGGGTGGGGAAACGGAAGTGTTCTGCGACTGGGTCTAATGTCCTGTAACTTCCTAAAAGTCGCAACTCATAAGTGGTGTAGGTTCAGCACAGTCTACCGCCTGCAGCCTGTTCGATACCACCTCGAAATTTTATGTGGTCTAGATGACTGCCTTTCAGGGCCCCGCACGGGCCACATTGTGTACTTAATGTGACGGTGAGTGGAGACACCGTGAATCGCGAGCACCCAAACTCCCGATTTGACCAACAATGGCAAGGCGTTGTAAGGTGAACACAAAGAAGCCTCAAGTGGTGACCATCGAAGCCCTGGTCAACGGCCGGCCGATGGGCTCCCTGTCCACCAGGCAGGGAGCCCCGGGCCCTTGCCGGTTATCAGGGTAACCCCCTCGACCATGCACTACTCGTTCCGTCCTGTTTTCTATGACGCATGGTCATTCGAATTTTCTAAAAAAAAAAACGTGATCGTTCCCTGAAATGAGGCCGCACCGAAGCCTCTACACCACTCTCGACCATAACCATAATGCCTACTGCCAAGCGCGACACAGCAGCAGTATTCACTGGACTCCTCACAAAACCCTTCGATCGGGTATCTCATGCTGCCATCATGTGCGGCCTAGAACAGACGACCCCTGGGGTGCTAACCTACAGCTACGTGCGTGGGGTCCTCATTGAGGGTACAGCGTTTCTCCAAGTAGATCTGAAATCCCAAATTATCACTACACTTTCCATTGTCACCATTTCGAATGCATTCCTGTTTAACCTTGAAATTTTCAACATCCCCCAATGGCTGGAATACCCCACTTTCACTACAGCCTGTATCCCTACGATGTAACGCCGTAGATAACGGGCAGTTCTGACAAACACATTGAGGACACCTTCCCACAAGGCACTCAAGCGTTTGCCGACAGGGATCTTCTGACGGGTCTTGCGTGCTCACACGCCAAAGCAGAGCAGCTCTTTCCGCCGTCCACATTCGGATCGCAGCAGCCCCCAAACATCGCAGTTTTAAAGCAAACTTTCGAGTTCTACCAGTCAACGGTTCTTTCGTGGCGTGCGGGACAACAAACTGCCAACGCGTCGGAGGCGGCGGCGGGAGGGGAGAGAGAGAGAGAGCGAGCTGAGGATATCACTCACAGAGCACACTGTAGATGGCGCGTCGAATTTACCCAGCGTCCCCGGCAAGGAACTGCCTATACGCCGGCAGCGGCGTCGGTGGTATGGCTTTGTCGTCTGCCTTAGTGACGGTTGTTTCAGGGCCTGTTTTGGCGCAGCTTCGCGTTCACTGCGCGGTACCTTCTCATGTCTTGATTAACATGTTTGACAGCACCTCCAGGGTAACCCACACCGCACGGAATTAAGTGGTCGCACGGCAAACATACGTTGAGGATTGGTTTTGCAGGGCGGGAAAACAAAATGTAGAGACCACACAGATATCTCGCCGCTAGAGAAACGATACGTTTTGCTCACTCCTTGCCACGAATGGGACTCCGTTTTCTAAATTGGTGAAACCGATTCGCTTGTGTTTTAAGAGGTATTACAAAAGCCGCAAGTAGGAACTGGTTCTGATAATCAGCGATAATAATGTTCCCTCAGCTATCTCGCAATTCCCAAAATTACTAACTTAATTAGCTTAAATAGGTTCCAATTGTAATCCCTAAGCTCACATGCCCAATTGTTTCGGTGTCTGCCCTAGTGTCGCGCCGTGATGCATCCCCGAATCAGCACATTTGGATGGCTAGGCTCCGCCGCCTCACCCTTCGAAGGACGCTTCCCTCCGTTTTCTTTGTGCCGACCCGCAGCCGGGAAACAGCGGCAGCTTCCTCCGCTCTAGTCCGGCTGTGGTTGACGCTACTGCTGCGTTCGAGACGCCGCCCCCGCAAATCCCAGGTAACGGTTGGCAGAATCTCCGCTTTCACTCTTAGTAGAGCCACGTATGTGAATTCAAGTGACGTCGCTTAGGAAACTGTTGTGGGTGCCCTTTAAAGCTTTGCTTTCGAACCACCTTCACTGCGTGGATTAGAGCCAATTTTTTTTAGAGATGGTCACCTCATCCGACAGGGGCATGGACTAAAGTTCTGGTACTACAACGAAACATCGACTTCTCGCAATTGCATTCTTAAATGAATGAAACAACTGAACTGCTTAAGCCAATTTTTGGTATTAATCACAGACTTAAGGAACAGGAGAGACTACTACTCGTACACGCCATTGTAATCCGTGGGATTGCATACTCTCCTTCCTACCTTCGGCTGACCAATGCGAACCTTGCCTACGTTAACCATCTCATTAGGAAGGCATCCATGGCTGGATTTCAAATTTAACAGAACGCACCCATTGCCGCACTTGACAGTCTAGGGGTCCGCAACGCGGCTCAGGAACTGATTGATGCTCATCACATCAATCAGCTCCACCGACTTTTCACTACTTCCACTGGTGAACCCATACTTAACCTAGTTGGGCCTCCATGCCGCAAAGATCTCTATTCCACGGGCCGGCCACGCCTGTGTTGCCGTTCGTCCCCTTCCGCGGAACATGCACCACGAGCACCACAGAGCTCGCAGAGAGTAGCGAGCGCGACCAATGGCAAAGTTTCCCATGCGCCCCGATGCCATGTATCCTTGGCCGGCACAGTACTGCCATCACCATGGCTGCGCCCTTGCAGCCAACAGCAAACCGAAAAACCGCCCTGTTCCCTCTTTTATCCTGTGTACCACTTCCCCAGCGGCGGCGGAGGTGGCTGCAAAACCACTCGCGTTAACAACCCGGCCTACTCTAACTATTGTGTTCAAGTTTCGAAAACGGCCATTCAAATTTTCTTCCGTGGATTCATTTCTCTCTTAGCGTCCAAACTTCATAAAACATTGGCTGTAATCCGCGCATGAAGTTGGTTTTAAAGCAAAGCTTCAAACGACACCCACACAAATTGCCCATGTGAAGCTACTTGAATTCTCACACGTGGCTCTACGAAGAGTGAAACCAGCGAGTCTGCCAGCTCTTACCTGGAAGTCTCGGGGGCGGCGTCCCAAAGGCAGCAACAGCGTCTGCCGCGGCCAGGCTAGAGCGCTGGAAACCGCCATTGTAGCCCCTGGGTAGGTCGGGACAAAGAAAACGGAGGGCAGCATCTTTCGAAGGCTGAGACAGCTGAGCCTAGCGATCCCGATGTGCAAGCTTTTGGCTACACCACAGCGCGGCACAAGCTCAAACACCGAAACAAACCGCATATCAACTTAGTGATTCTCATTGGTACCGATTTAAACTAGTTGATTTATAAATTTGAGAAATGCGGGAAAGCTGAAGGAACTTTTAGAATCGCTATTCATCAAAACCCGTTGCTACTTTGGCCTTTTGTAATACCTAATACCTCTTAAAACATAATCGAATTGATAACTTAGAAAACGGAGTTCATTCATGGCAAGCATTGCGCAAAAGGTAGCGTTTCTCTAGCGGCCAGATGCCTGTATGGCATCTTTACATTTTATTTTCGCGCCCTGCAAAACTATCCTTAACATATGCTTACCGCACGCCGCCGCCGGCGTACAGGCACTTGCGCGAGAGGAACGCTAGGTAAATTCGGAGCGCCATTCCTAGTGTTCTCCAGGAGTGAATCCCTCCTTTCCTCTCCCCTCCCGCCGAACAATCCGACGCGTTGTGAGTTAGTTGTCACGCCCGCCCCGGAAGAACCATTGTCTGGAAGAGCTAGAAATCTGCTTTAAAATCACCATATCCCCCCGCTCGAACTTATTTGATCCCCGACGCACGCTGGTCTGGGAGGAAACGACGAAACTGATATGGCACGAGGACCCCCTGATATGGTACCCGATCCGCTAGCGACCGACTAATTCCCAATCACGACATAGTCACGCATTACCGCCTGTTTTGTCGTCATTATCCCCCATCTATGGTGGCCCAACTATTAGTAGCGCCACTGCCATCTGCAAACCAATGCCCCGATTTACCAGGCAATACTCCACAGCTTCTATTCCGCACAGTGTCACTCCCCTAATTGTCTTTTGTGCGGCGATATGGTTACGCTTGACCACTCTGTGACGGTAGGTTCGCAAAAATCCCTTCCCATAGGTTATAGTTATCAGCATATGGAGAAAGCAAAAACGGCCGCGTGTTAAAGATTTAAACGCACGTTGAAGATCCCCAAAGGGCCAAAATCAGTCCGGAGCCCTCCACAACGGCGCGCCTCATCGCACGTGTAGCGTCGGCGCGTTCAGCCTCATAATACATAAATCAATCAATCAATGAGCATTGTGAGTGTGCAATGGAGACCTTGGACCTGGAAAGGCCAACACTTCTGGTCACTAGAGCTCCCACGAGACTTGAACAGGCGCTGACCACGCACCGTTAACCCCAGTACTCAACGATTGTTTCTCCCCCTCCACCTCTCCCACCATGAGTTTTCCTAAACCGCTTTGGTAGTCTCGCTTCTATAACATAATCAGCTGAAAAAACCCTGTCACTTTACCTTCAGTATTTATTTTAAAGGCGTCGTTGCTGAATCATACAAAGCCAAAAACAGCGTCGCAGTCACAATCTAAAAACAAGCCCCTAACCTCATTGTCCAACGTCGCATCTACGTTCTGGACACAGATATCACCCAAACTAGAGCACAAAGAGGGGGTTATCTCTGAGCGACACCTGATGAATGAGGCAGATGCCAACTCCGTGAAAGGCCTAAACGATCCGAGTGTTACAGCGGTGGGGCGCAACGTGGTGTGAGAAGACAGGAAGAAAATAGCCAGCCCACATATCATTCTGACATCCAACCTCTCCACACTCTCAGAACACGCAAATGTAGGATTCATTCGGTGTTCCATCCGTCTTTTCAGACCATACGCATAGGTGCTGTTTCAAGTACAAGCTGTTCGATCATTATTTCATCTTCCTTGTTCGCCAAAAGGTTGGAGAGGCGAAATTTAACTGACGCAATCGACAGGATGACCACGTCCATGGGCTAGGGCTGGTGGGGCATTCTGGAGAGACTCCTTCAACGCAAGGTTCGGCTACAACCAAGAACACTCCGGACTCCAAGCGTAGCCGAGGCGGCACCTCAGCGGGAGGCCTCGTGAGCTCCGGCTCAGTGCGGCGGAAAGCGCGGTTCAACGAGGCGGCACCTCAGCGGGAGACTTTTTGAGCTCTGGGTCACGGTTGCGGAAGCCGCGGTTTGACGAGGTGGTACCTCATTGGGAAACCTCATTAGCTCTGGCTCAAGGCGATGAAAGCAGTGGTACGACGAGGCAGCACCTCAATGGGAGGTTTCGTGAGCTCAGGCTCAGGGCGGAGGAAGCCGCGGTTCGACGAAGCAATACCTCAACGGGGGAAGGCATGAGCTCCGGCTCAGGGGGGCAGAAGTTGCGGTCTGACGATATGGTGCCTCAGTGGTAGGCTTCATGAGCTCTGGCTCAGGGCAGTGGAAGCCGCGGTTTGACGAGGTGGTTCCTCAGTGGGGGGCTTCATGAGCTCTGGATCAGGGCGGTGGAAGCAGCGGTTAGATGAGGTGGTACCTCAGTGGGAGGCCTCCTGTGCTCCATCTCAGGGCGGCGGAAACCGCGGTTAAACGATGCCGCACCTCAGCGGTTAGTCTTGTGAGCTCTGGCACAGGGTGGCGGATGCCGCGGTTTGACGAGGTGGTACCTCAGTGGGACGCCTCGTGAGCTCTGGCTCAGGGTGGTGGAAGCCGCGGTACGACGATGCGCCACCTCAGCGGGAGGCCTCGTGAGTTTAGCTCAGAGCGGCGGAAGCCGCGGTTCGACGAGATGGTACCTCACCGGAAGTCCTCGTGTGCTCTGGCTCAGGGGGGGGGCGGAAGCCGCGGTTTGACGAAGTGGTACTTTAGTGGGAGGACTCGTGAGCTCTGGCTCAGGGATAACGGCCACATCCCAGCAGCGAGAGGGGCGCATCCGGTCTTCGAACTGCTGCACCAGTGACAGAGACCCAGCCAAACCCGGTGTGAGCACAGGTGGGCCCTGGATTGTTTACTCCGAGTTCACCATGGCCACTATGATAACGGGATGTCGCGGCACCGCCCGGAAGGTTAGTGCCATTGTGCTCGAAATCGAGGAGTTGAGAGCTGAATGAGATCACAAAAATGCTCAGCACGCTTTACGAAAAACCAAGGCTAGCGAGTAACCGGGGCGCGGGAGCCCCTCCGAATGGATGGTTGAGGGGCTCAGTGGTCACTTACCTCCAGGAAGAGCGGAGATCACTTACGAAAAAGCGAAGCTTTGCAGGATTGGTAAACTCGAAGAGGCTACGAATGTCTTCAGTGTTCGTTCCGTCATGGGCGTTTCGAATGCCACAGGATGAGGAGAGTGCGAATGCAGTTGAGGGGGCTCAAACCACTTCAGTTGTTGAGAAAACCCTTAGCATATCCATTGCGACAGATGAGATCACGGGATCTCGCGAGACAGCTGTCCCAGCTTTTGAAATACTTTTTGTGGAGGCGCGCAATGTACAGCTGTCTGTTTCCGAGGCAGCAAGGAAGTGTTCAAAGTAGCAACGCTCCATTCGCCGACATAGAGTCCGCGACCGACCGCGAGAAGCCCCTCGTAGATGAGCTGGTGCAAATATGGAGCGAAGCTGTAGAAGGCATGGTTATCTCGGAGGAGGCAGATGTAGTACAGGCGTCATGTGAGGGCAGCAGAACGGCGCGCCTAATTGATGAAATTGCGTGCGCTAAGATGAATACGCAGGTGGCCCCCGGCATCTTGCGTGTAGGCCGATTCAGACGGGCCCGAGAACCCGGAAGGCGGCGGCAGGTGTCACGGCGCAGGTACGACAGCGTCGTACGCGGTACCGCCGCGTAGGGTGTTCCTTTTCTCCTGGGAGCACGGAACACCGCGAGCCGCACCAGGGTTTGTTTAGGACCAGCTAGTGGTGCAAGAAACGGGATCAGCTTCCGTGCGACGGTCTGTATGTGCCGCCATGTAAAAGGGTGTTTGCGCTGAATAGTGTGTAGTGCTCAACAGGAATGGGTCAGTGTTGTTTGGTGCACACTTACAGCGCTTTCCTTTGGGGGAACAGGAACACTTCTATCTGCACCCAAAGTGCTCTCGCGGGTTCTGGTGTCTTCCAGTGGTCGGGCAGACACCAGAACTGGAAGACACCAGGTCGATGAGGAGCCTTTTTTGGCGCCGAGAGCAGCCGAGAGCATTTCTCAGTGCTCCATCGCCAGCGGCGAAGCAACAGGGAACGCCGAGGATGTCACATGACCTCTTTTACGTCATTTCTGGTTTTATCCCCGGGTGGCGGAGGAAAAATGGCCGAATCCAGCAGCCGCGATAGTCGCTCAGTGCGTATGGCAGCAGCTAAGCGCGGCCGTCTGGACCATGCTGACACTTTTAGATGATGAAAGCACCACAGATTCTAGCGCAAACTCATCATCGGACAACAGCAGCTACAGCGACGACGACAATGATTTGACATTGCGAGAGTTTATGTTCGAGCACCTGTTCACCCCGCCGGAGCAGCGACCGAAGGTAGAGTCGTCTCTGGAAAAGACGGCGGATGCTGTTATCGTTCGCAGCTAATTTTAGGGAGATACGATGGTTACCCTATAATGGACATGAACACCCGCTCGGCTTCTTCATTCGTCGACATGCGGAAGGCAGACAGAAAACCACTGGCACGTATCTGGCAAAACTGGTGAGCAACAGCGTGCGGAAAACACGAGCGCGCGAAATGCTCCGGGAAGCGAGAGTGGGAAAAGATTGGTCACATGACTCTTGACATCACGCCCTCCCCCTCTTTTCACTGCTCCCGGAGCAGCGCGAATGTTTCATTCGCGCTACGAAAGCTCACCTCCCCGTTACTCCCGTATGCTGCTCTGGCTTATCGCTCCACTTGCTCCTGTTCTCCCAATGGAATTCGCCATTTGTTGTTAGCGTGTTTTAATCTGGTTGTGTAAGGATCGCTCAGATGAAAACTATTGTTACTTTCACCTGTACTGCCGTTCTAACCCTTGTTGTTGGTTTTTTTTGCATGTGTGAATGTGCTGGTTGCGTTCAGCTGTCGTAAGGCGTGTCATTTGCGAGTAGCGCATCTGGGTGGTTTTAACGCTGTCGTCTTGAGAAGTAGAGCGGCTGTTACAGCATGGTAGGGAGTTTACCTCTGGGCACAAAGGCGAGTGTCTCCCATTATTTGCGTTCGTTGGCACGTGGTCATGGCGGGGTATGGAATTTACAAGTAGGGCCAACGTCTGGGGCTTGTGTGCGACCTAGTGTCTGAAGTACTGAAAAATGAACTTTTAGTACATCGCATGAGGACAGCAAGTGAACCGAACCCCGGATGAACAATTTGTTGCGCATTCTGAAAGAACCGGCGTCCGCGAGTGCGTGAAGACACGCTGAACTTTTTTAAACGTTTTTGTATTGGTACAGGACTACCCTCATTTTGTGCGTTTAGGTTTGCTTGGGTGTCTGTTTCTTTCCTTAGAGTGAAAGAATGTTCGTGCATACGCTTAACGTTTAGGAGTGGATGGTGTCATTCATTTAGTTATCAAGTTTGAACATTTACACCCTTCGTGAGGCTGGTTGCCTTTAATGGTAGAGGGTGCCACGAGTTGTTCTCATGGGCCTAGTAGTTGAGCGCTTTCGTTTACTGTTTGTTGTTGTGGAAGCCACGGCTAGGCCAAGGCACTAAGTGTGTCGTATGGTATCTGTTGTTGGTGCAGTTGGCCGGCTGTTAGTGTTGGTAACGTTGGTGTGTGTCGTAGTATTGTGATAATGTCTTAAGCGATGGGGAATGTTATTAGAGTGCCTATTACCAGGAATGCTGCGCGTACGACTCGCGTGACTGCTTGAGTGTGTTTTGTTTAGTTCTTACTCAGCAGTAAGACATGACGTCCAGTGAGAGTTAATGTTGTACGTACATCTAGTGTACGAACAACATTCTTAGTGCGGAGGTGTTACGTTCAGGCTCCTCATTTATTTAATGAAAGCCGCCGGTGGCTCATGTATCGGCGTCGCCTCCGTTTGTTGCTGTTATCTTGTGTTCCGTCTTTTTGTGTGTCAAAAGACAGGGGTGCTAGCCTGAGTACCTCTTTCGCGTCTGCGCGGTCAGCTCGACCTGGCGGCCTAAGCGAAGCCGGCGTCGGCGCTGGTCGTTGACGGGTCGTTCGCCTCGAAGACGGTCGCCTAGGCTTCAAGCGTCTCTTCCCGTGGGTGCTTCAGGCGGGAGGCGGCGTCTCTTAGACTTGGAGGGGATTAGCAACGACTCCTTCATTGTCCCGGCGCGCGCGCAGACGAGGAGGCAAGGCGGACGCGGGAGGATGTTAGCCCCTCGAAGACCGCTCTAAGCCTTCGGCTTGGCTTTTGAGCAGATGCCGCCCGCTCAATGTAATGGTGTGTCCACTCCACGCAGTCAGTGAGTTTAGGTTGCAGATGTCCTGTATTTGCTTGTCAGGTGCAACATCGTGCGTGGGAAACATAATATGAGTGCATGAGAGAGAGTTTTGGGTCACGTGACCGCAGGTGGGGACACGTGTGAGATTGGCTGCTCCTTGTAGCCGATTATATTAATTGTTTTGGAAGGGTTTTTCGCTCTTTTTTGAACGCCCGCTTTGGAGGCGTGGTTTTTGGCCTCAAAACCAAAGTGTTGTCGAGTTCAGTATAGATCTCGGCCGAACAGGCTGCTGCGGGCAGTTTCACAATGTAACCATCATTCTGTCCTGATGTAAATACTTGGAGTAACGTAAATAGTATAAATAAACCTACTATCGAGCAAGAAGGGCAGTCCTCATCCCTCACCTGCTTCAAGCATCGGTCGTCACTCATTGGAGCGAGTCCAGATCGTCCTCTCGGTTCTCGCAGCAAAGAACATCATTATTTCGTCTTCATCGTTCGCCAAGAAGATGTAGAGGGGAAATTTAACTCCATGGTAGTTAACTGCTGCGGGAACGCGGTAGGAGTCATTGCTTGGTCTTGGTGTCATCGATCCGGTACTATAGCATATACGACGCCCTGCGAACGCTTGCCTTAACTTTATTACTGTGGGTGTACTGCGTGCCTGTTCATCCGTCTTTCAGTTCCTGCATGCTTATTTGCGTTTGTTAGTGTTCGCATGAGTTATTGTGTCTTCGCTTCCTTCACTCATTTTTGCAGCTCTTTTGTTCATAAGGAGTAGCATGCCAAGTTCGCTGCCAGGATTACTTCTATTTATAATTAAAGGCACCCTTCCCTCCTACTCTCCTTTCGGAGGCTCTTTGTTACGGTTGTAAATGTTTAAAACAGATAGGACTAACGGAATGAAATACCACACCTGCCTGTGTACTCGTGTGCATGGCGCAACCACAACACTGCCAAGCTCGACAATGGCGTGAACGAGCTGCCATATAAGCAATAAATAAACGGACATCGGTTCGGAAGGCATGTACGTGAGCACTCTCAAAAATTTTAAGGCGATTCTTTACTCTTTCGCTCAGGTATTTTAGACTCCCATATGTACCAAGACATGTCGTGTGAGCGAATGGTGACATGGTCGCTCTCTTTGCACGTGGTCTGTCGGTCTGGTCTGGAAGCGTAAACGTCCCGCCATATTCCCTCCATCAGCTTTTACAGCCGAGAGCGGAGTGCACGAATCATAAGGGAAATGATAAAACACAGCCCTAACGGAACGTAGACAGTAGGACCGCCCCGTCCCAGGGCGATGCCGCGGCGCAGAATATCGCAGTAGCAGACGTCGGCCTGAACCGCATGCTCTTGCAGACGTGACTGAGAAGCGGCGCGTCATGGGCAGTTACGCTCGCGTGCTGCGATTTCGACAAAATAAGGAAGAATCGCGGCGCGGGCGGAAATGCGATATTTTGATATGCAATAACTCCACTAATACTCATCGCTTTAACAAAATTCTTGAATGTGGAGATTACTATGACATTGATTTACCTGGAAATACAAACACCCCTGTATCCGCAAAACCTCTTTCGATGCCCCTACCCGCCGTGGTGCCTCAGTGGCTAAGGCATGCGCTGCTGAGCACGAGGTCGCAGGTTCGATTCCTGGCCGTGGCGGGCGCTTTTCTGATGAAGGCGAAAAGGAAAACACTCGTGTGTACGACATTTCGGCGCACGTTCAAGATCCCCAGGTGGTCAAATTTAATCCGGAGAACTCCACTACGGCGCGCCCCATCGCCTGCGTTGTGTCGGTGCATTAAACCCTACAATCAATCTAAAATCAATGTTTCTGGGCCCCTTTAAAGATTTGGCCGTATGTACATTTCGGAAAATGGCGGAGCCCAAAAACAAGCAGAATAATAGGAACAAGGGGCATTTTAGTGTGCTCAAAACTTCTTTCAGTACTCCTTTAATTTGCCTCAGCGGGTTGTCAATTTCACGCCGTAAATGTACAGGTTTCGATTCCTGGGTCCTCCCTAACCACATTTTCAAAGCTTCGAGGTTTTTTGGTGTGACTGAAGAACAAAACTTGGCCTTTACAGCTCAGCTGTTCAAAAGTTTTTATAAAATATCGCCAGCCCTCTCACCCTTCAGAGAATAAAGCAGACTTAATGGCCTCGATGGATTTTTGCCACGTAACACCTTGTTTTTGCATATCCTCTAAGCCACTTTCAAACAATGATCCGCTCACAGTGAAACCCTGCGAAATGCCATGGTGACATCGTTTAACGAGAGAGTCTTTTCAAAATCTTGGCTGGAATTGCTCAAAATCAACAAGCAACAGATATAAAGATTGAAAGCCGATTTAGTCTGGACAACCAACAGAATGCTCATGCGCCCATTAGCCTTAAAATTGTTAGAATATATGTGGCAGTCATCTTGAAGAGAACAAAAGGCCAAGACAATGCAAAAATATTTACCAATTTTTAATGTGGGCATTTCACACTAAATGCAGAAACATTTCTTAGGTAATATACACCGATGTTTATTTAAATGTCTACCCGTTTTTAGAAAAAAAAATGGATAGTCAATGCTATGTAATAAATTTCTATACTTTTATATGTGTGTGCCCAGACATGGTGAATTCTTAAGGTATCAGCAATGTGCCAACTCCTCTCCTCCGGTCAATCAGGACGACATGTCCATCAACGCATATGCAAGAATGATGTGAAGTTACGTGACAAGCCTTTACACCAATACAGTAAGTGCCAATGCCGCTGCAGCGTTTGTTCTACGACGCGCTATGTTATTTTCACTCAAAGACCCGAACGACTGTGATATCGTGGAGGCTGCTAAAATCACAGAAATAGGTAAAAAGAGCCCCCAAAAATGGTAGCTAAGAAGAAAACTGATTACCTTGATGCCACGTAAACGACAGCGTTGCACATGTATGGACCGTTAGTTACGTTATCATCAGCGCATCCTGTGGCTGCGTTCCTGTTTTGTCTTGTTTCGATATGACAGACTATAAGTGTGCATATATTTATATGCTGTTCGAAAACCTCGGCGACAAGTAAAGCACCGTGCTGTTTTATTCTTTCAATTTGTTTTTTTTTTTTGCGCTGTTTTATCTTGCACGCTTAAAAATCCGCCCATCTTGCCTTGGCTTCAAAAATAACCGCGAATTACAAGGGCAAGCACGTCGCTATAGTGATAACCTGGACCACCCCTTAAACCTACTCCAATTTTTTTACTCTTGCGTCGTTGAAGGATAACACAGAAAAGTAACCTAACCTAATCTAACCTAATTATTGTGAACTTTTTGCAAAGCACTCCAGAACAATGAAAAACAATAAAATTTGGCTCCAATCCACGCTTTTAACGTGATTGCAAAGCAAAGCTTTAAACGACACCCGCGACACGTGGCTCCTGAAAGAGTGAAACCAGAGATTCTGCCAGCTGTAGCCCAGCATTTCGTCGGCCGAACAAAAAATTGGGAGCAGCGTATTTCGAAGGGAAGACAGCGGAACCTAGCCATACTGATGTGCTAGCTAGGGGCTACACCACCACGCGACACAAGCGCAGTCACCGAAAAAATTTGGCATGTGAGCTTAGTTATTCCCATTTATACCTTTTTAAACTAGTTAGTTTAGTAAGTTAGACAAAATAAAGTCAAGATTTACGAGAAAGCTGAGGGAACTTTTATAATCGCTATTGCTCCTTTATATAAACAAATTGCTCATTTCGCCTTTTGTAGTACATTTTAAAACACAAACGAATTGGTATTCACCATTTTAGAAAACGGAGTTCCATTCGTGGCAAGCAGTCGGCAAAAGGTAGCATTTCTCTAGGAGCCAGATGTCTGTATGTGGTCTCTACATTTTGTTTCACCGCCCTGCAAACCAATCCTAACGTAGATTTGCCGTACGACCGCTTAATTCCGTCGCGTTCGGGTTACCCAGGACGTGCTGTAGAACAGGGGCTGAATCATCTGAGTAGAGCCGCTCCTAGGGCCATCTTAACACCCGACGTCAAGGGCGCGTTTGACAACGTCCATTCTGGAAAACCTCAATGTGACCAAATGCGGCATCAAGACCTTTTATTTCGTAGAAGCTTTTCTCAGAAACCGGACCGCCACACTGCGGCTTGGGCCCCTTGGGCACTATCGAAGGCTTTGTTATTTCCCCATTGTTGTTTAACATTGCCCCTCTTCACCTTCCAACTCACCTACAAGCTATCCCTAGCCTCCAACACGCTCTGTAAGCGGACGATCTGACCATGTGGACAATGTAGGGCTCCACTGGCGCGCAACAAGACGCTCTCCAACAACCGATAGACACAAATGCCAACCACCTCTCGCCCAGAGGTTTGACATGCGTACCTAACAAATCGGCCATCTATAGTCCTTCGCGCCCATACAAGAGGTCGGCCTGCTGTGGCTACTCCCGATCCGCAAGTTACCGGCCAGGGCTCTCCTTTTGCCCAAGTCCCCAGTCCCCGTATATTGGATGGGCCTATCCACCATGATGGTTCCGGCGCCATCCTGCTGCCGCAAGAATCACCTGAACAGTGGACAGCTCCCCTTCTTCTTGTGCTGCTAGGATTACGCACTGTCATCAAAGATCTTGGTGGTGCCGCCTCTCAAATGGTCTATGGCACGTCTTTGCGCTTACCAGCAAACTTCCTGGTTCCTCCCCAGCCGCAAAACAACCTTTCGTCCCCTGGACTGTCCTACGTAAATGATTTAAGCCGAATTTACTCCTATATTCATCCCCAACCACCACGGCCGTGTTCCACCAAGCACACCTTTATTCATCCAAACCCTTCTCACAGCCAATACGTTTTCATTCATGTCGACAGTACCCACCGGCCACTTCAACCGCGCTACACCGGCCCTCATCTCGTCATTTCACACTCTGAGCAGGCGTTTACAGTTCGCATCAACGGCCGCGACACCGTCGTTTCCATCGATCGCCTCAAGTCCGCATTCACCGAGGCTGCCCTGCCTGCGTTCCACTCCACCACCCACCATTCCACCCAGAACACCACCACTCTCCCTTCCGTTCGCACCACCACCCGTGAACCTCGCAACGCAAAGGCTGTGCGTTTTGCTGTACCGCTCTCCACACGGATTCCTCCTCCAGACTCCGTCTCAAGGGGAGGGGGCTATGTGGCGGTGCTCCAGCGGTGGTGGCGCTGGGGCTGGGGCTGAGTGACAACCAATGAGAGCGGGCCACGTGTCACCGGTGCATAAGCAGCCACGAACGCCACGAGCGTGGAATAAAACGGGGCCCCAGTTTCTGGGTGCACGGCATAGCGTTCACACGTGTCTCGGCTCGTCTCTTTGTCGCGTTCGTGACAGGCCTATCCGTAGTCCAGATACGAATCACATGCAAGGCACTTGACAACACGACACACACATTTTCCTGAATTATAAAAACGACACATTCCACTGCACCCATCATACTTTTTAGCCGGCAAGCCAATGTTTTCTACTCAACGTGTTCTTCAGTTTTTAGCTGAAGTAAAATTTCTGCAGCTCTTATCAAATAAGTGGAATCATCCTGGCCCTATACACCAGCCATCTCCGATAATATGACACGAGGACCCCCTGACATGGTACCCGATCCGCTAGCGACCGACTAATCCCCAATCACGACATAGTCACGCATTAACGCCTGTTTTGTCCTCATTATCCCCCAATCTATGGCGGCCCAAATATTAGCAGCGACACTGCCATCTGCAAACCAATGCCCCGATTTACCAGGCAATACTCCACAGCTTCTATTCCGCACAGTTTAACTCCCTTAATTGTCTTTTGTGCGGCGATCTGGTAACGCTTGACCACTCCATGACGGTACGCTTGCAAAAATCCCTTCCCATAGGTTATTGTTATGAGCATATAGAGAAAACAAAAACGGCCGCGTGTTCAAGATTTGAACGCACGTTGAAGATCCCCAAGGGGCCAAAATCAGTCCGTAGCCCTGCAAAACGGCGTGCCTCATCGCATGTGTAGCGTCGGCGCGTTCAGCCTCAAAATAAATAAAAATATAAATAAATAAATAAATGAGCATTGTGAGTGTGCAATGGAGAGCTTGGACCTGGAAGCGCCAACACTTCTGGTCACTAGAGCTCCCACCCGACTAGAACAGGAGGTGACCACCCACCGTTAACCCCAGTACTCAACTATTGTTTCTCCCCCTCCACCTCTTCCACCATGAGTTTTCCTAAACCGCACGGGTAGTCTCGCTTCTATAACATAATCAGCTGAAAAAAACCCTGTCACTTTAGCTTCAGTATTTATTTTAAAGGCGTCTTTGCTGAATCATACAAAGCCAAAAACAGCGTCGAAGTCAATATCTAAGAACAAGCCACTAACCTCCTTGTCCAAAGCCGCATCGTCTTTCTGGACACAGGTATCACCCAAACTAGAGCACAAAGAGGGGGTAATCTCTGAGCGACACCTGATAAATGAGGCAGATGCCGACTCCCTGAAAGGCCTAAACGATCGGAGTGTTACAGCGGTGGGGCGAAAGGCGGTGTGAAAAGACAAAAAGAAAATAGCCAGCCCACATATCATTCTCACATCCAACCTTTCCACACTCTCAAAACACACAAATGTAGGCTTCATTCAGTGTTCCATCCGTCCTTTAAGACTAAACCTATAGGTGCTGTTTCAAGTACCAGCTGTTCGATCGTGGCGAAACCCTTGTCGCGGCCAACCAATTCCTAAACCTGCATATTGGCCGCTTGGTCGGCCGTCACAAGAGTTTCGCTATTTCGCCATGACCGAGCAGCTGGCACTAAAAAAATCGCCTAAAGTTTTGGTTTTAAATGGATGGCTGGAACACGGAATGGAACCGGAACCTGCGCATGGGGAATACATGTTCATGCAGCACCAAATCTACGACGCCATGGGTCCATGTGTTAAGTTCGAGCTCCTCATTTAATTAATTAAAGCCGCTGGTCGCTCATGTATCGGCGTCGCCTCCCCTTGCAGCTGCTATCTTGTGTCCCGTCCTTTTGTGTGTCAAAAGACAGGGGTGCTAGCCTGAGTACCTCTTTCGCGTCTGTGCGCTCAGCTCGACCTGGCGGCCTAAGCGAAGCTGGCGTCGGCGCTGGTCGTTGACAGGTCGTTCGCCTCGAAGACGGTCGCCTGGGTTTGCAGTGTCTCTTGCCGTGGGCCGTTCAGGCTGGCGCCGGCGTCTCTTAGACTTGGAGGGGATTAGCAACGACTCCCTCATTGTCCCGGCGCGCGCGCAGACGACGCGGCAAGGCGGACGCGGGAGGATGTTAGCCCCTCGAAGACCGCTCTAAGCCTTCGGCTTGGCTTTTGAGCAGATGCCGCCCGCTCAATGTAATGGTGTGTTCACTCCACGTGGTCAGTGACTTTAGGTCGCAGATGTCCTGTATTTGCTTGTCGAGTGCAACAGCGTGCGTGGTAAACATACCATGAGTACATGAGAGAGAGTGTATGGTCACGTGACCGCAGGTGGGGACATGTGTGGGATTGGCTGGCCCTTGCCATCTCCATCTCCAGCCATCTCCATTTTGTTTTGTATTGCGTGACTTTTACTTCTTCTCCCACGTTTTAGTATTTAAGGTCTCATCAACCATTACATGACTTCTTCTTTGGCCGTCTTTGCCCTTATTCGGCCTTGCGCCATAAAACCTAACCATCATCATCAGCAAAAAAAGATAGAGAAAACGAACTGCGCCCGCTGCAAAGTGTGCACCTGCAGATAAGGTATTATCTGCCATGGTGCAGATAAGTGGGCCTCACACACTAACTTTTTACACCCTTTTTGGCCAAATAGGGTGTAGCGTAAGTGAAAAAAGGGTGTTGGGAGCCCATTACACCTTTTTTCTTGAATCTGAACAACATGTGTTGAGTTGCTCATTGAATTAGGTCATGCATACATGTATAATTGCACTGTAAAAAACAAGACATCCCCTCATACCCTGCGTTACTCGTAAGAAATATTCAAAAGCAAAAAAAAAGACTTCGTATGCAATGATGGCTCGTTTCCATATACAGTGCGTCCCATGCCCCAAGTTCACCTTTTCCACGTGAAATATCAATTTCAACATTTCAAATAAAAAAACTAAGGTTTTGTGGCAAAAAGGGTGTTGAATGACGGCAACAGGAGTGGCTTTCTGTAGGGTGTTGAAAAAAAGCGCAGATGTAGGTCCACCTAGTTTCTTCCGGTGATGCTAAGTTTTGCTACGTTTTCTAGGCTTTGCGATGTTCTTGCTAATTTAAGATAAGCTCTCAGGGGTGAGGCCAAGTTTAACCGGATTTTACAAGGCTGTTCCAGTGTGTACCCCCCCCCCCTGCCAGGAGATCCAAGGGGAAACAAGCTAGGCCGGCCCCCAACTATGCTGTTTCTCCATCCTTGCAGCACCATTTTAAGCTGCGCCAATTCCTTTTGCGTTTCAGAATCCAAGAAAGACTAGTACCTTTGAAATGGTGTATTAAGAGGTACGTATGCGCTTGCGCCTTCTGTGGTAATATTCGAACAGGTTACAAAGCCGGCTTCACTGGTATAATACCCTATCTGCAGTGGTGCACCCTTTACAGGGGGCGCAGTTCGTTTTCGATCTATTTTTGCTCACGCCACCGAACCTTGTCCCAGGTTAAACAGCTTCACTTGTAATAAAGTCTACCAATTTATTTGTGTGAAACATTGTGAGGTACAAAACATACTCTGCTTGCAGAAAATGTTCTGTCCACCCGTGTAGCGGGTTTGAAACCTCCAAGGTTGGAGGTCTCTTACAACCCTTTGATTTAAACCCTTTTTCTTAGTTTCCAAGAACCGAATTTGTAGCCTTACAAGGTTTTGGGAAAAAGTGTGTTAAAATATTGAACACCCTTCTTGAATGGTTGTTGAGATGGTGGGGATTATTTCTCTGGTATTTAATAAACTTTTATGACTCATTGAAAATAATAACTACCTCTCGATTAAAAACAGTTTGCAAATCCGCATGTTGATTTGTATATGCTGACACTAAAATGCATAATTCCGAAATTAGGGATAAAATATTTTACTTTTGCGACAAGCACACTGCCTCTATTGGAGGACTTTCCTCTGCTTGCTATAAAAGCATGAAGATCAGATGTATTTCTAAGTAAGTATGTGCTCGCTGTCCCCATGCATCCTGTTGGCTTCTTGCTGAATTCATTTGGTGGTACAGCGGGGCTTGTGCATGTAGAATGGGTCTGTATGCGATGCTCCGCTCTCGGCCCATTCACACCGTCACGCGTAGCTCCGCTGCCCACACCCTTATTTTAGGGGGCTGAGCAACCTCACACCCTTTTTTAGGGTGTTCACACGAACACCCTTTTTCACCTTTACACCCTTTTTAGCCCAAACGTTTTTTAAGGGTTTTTGCCGTGGGACAATATTCTTACACCTTTTTCTGCCAAATAGGGTGTACGATAGGACAGTGTGCACCCGTGCGAGCTTATCCTAGCTTAGCTAGAACATCGCAAAGCCTAGAAAACGTACCAAAACTTAGCGACACCGGAAGAAACTAGGTGGACCGCTGCTTGGCTGTTCTTTTTTTGCAACTAAGCATTTTTTTCAGCAGCCTACAGAAAGCCAAGCGTTTGGCCGTCGTTCAACACCCTTTTTGCCATACAAATATGTTTTTTGGTTTTAAATGGTCAAATTGATATTTCACGATCCAAATATCACCATGGGGCATTAGACACACCGTATATAGAAACGAGCTATCATTGCAGACGAAGAGACTTTTTTTGCTTTTGAATATTTCTTACGAAGAGAGTGTAAGAGTGAGAGCAGAATATGAGGATGTCTTGTTCTTTACAGTGCAATTATACATGTATGCATGGCCTTATTCAATCAACAGCTGAACACTTTTTCCGCACCCTTTCAACACCCTAAGAAAAACCAAGGGTGTTGAAGTTGATCAAGACCCTTTTTCTCAAACAAAAAGGGTGTAGAGCTGGGAAAAGGGTGTTGAGATTCACAAAATAGGGTGTAATGGGCTCCGAACACCCGTTTTCCACTTATTCTACACCCTCTTTGGCTATAAAGGGTATAAAAAGTTTAGTGTGTGGCAGGTGTCACTTGCTTTTTGTTTCCGGAAGCTACTGAAACAGCAAGACTCGCCAGACTTACCTGGTGGCTAGAGTTTGGGAAAAAGCTTGCAGCTTGTTCGACCGGCTTCCAGCAGAGTCAGAGCACCCAAGATAGTGTACTGGACTTGATCAGCCGCTTGGAACATAATCGAGCATACCGCTTTTTAAGTAAGGACATACTGAGTTGCACAAAAAACACACGAGAGAGAATTTCGATTCCCGGCCGCGGCGGCTGCTTTTCTGATGGAGGCGAAAAGCAAAAACGCCCATGTGTACGAGATTTCGGCGCATATTAACGATCACTAGGTAGTCCAAAATTATCCAGAGCCCTCCACTAGGGCGCACCTCATCGCCTGTGAAGCGTCGGCGCGTTAAACCCCACAATCAACCAACGAGAGAGAATACACGAACAGGCACAACGCTTCGAATTGTTTATCAACAAAACCTAGCATCGTACATTTATACAAACACCGAGGCCTCCGCAATAGACGGGCCAACATGCGTCAGCCAAAGAAGTTATCTAGAAACCGCACATCAGCCGTGAACAATATCACCGGCGCTTCAATAACACAATCGTTTCTTTTCAATCTTGTGCGAAGTGCCTCCAAGAGTTCTCTCGCCTTCTGATTCAGGCTTTCTCCCGGTATCTCCGCCTTAGAAAATCGTTGCTCACACTTTCTGCAGGTTACAATGCGCGGTAAAATGTGCGCCATTATTAAACTTCAAAATTTGCGCATTCTCCCTGAATATTTAAAGAAGCGATTGTCTTACTGAAACTTCCATGATTTTGTTCAACACTGGGGTGTGGTTTCTAGATAACTTCTTCCGCTGGGCATGTTGGCACGTCTATTGTGCATTTCTGTATGTTTGTATAAATGTACGACGCTAGTGTTTGATAATAAACAGTTCGAAGTGTATCGCCTGCGCGTGTCTTCTTTCTGGAAGTGTTGTTTCTAACACCAGAGCAGTCTAAAGGAACCATGCAGACAAAATACAAGTATGTATTTTTTATTCGAGATATTTCGTGTCTTATAGTGCCCCCAGCGCTTCTACGGCAGCGAAAGATGCCGTATTCACTGGGAAATTATTCAATTTAGGTTAAAACTTTGATTCTCCCGCCAAATCGTTTGTTTTCGTGACGTCTGCCATACAGTCACAAGGGCGGCTGTTCAAACGAACTTCCAGTGCGTCATTATAGGCTCTGCAGCCTTGCTTACCGCCAGTCCTCCAAGACGGTGCTACCATATTAAGCCACGAACAATTGTTCACGTTGTTTTTTTTACCGTATTTGAACCTGGCTTGTTTTTGTTATGGAAGAAAGTAATTTTTCGTGAAACTTGGCGTATGCGCGACAAGCAGCGTCATGCAAGACAACGTCCCTTACTACAATCGGCCAGTGTCTTGTAAGACAACTCCAAAGCGATGGATCGGCTGCTGCGCAGCTAAAACAAGCATAGTGCACCCAGTGTCCCGTGATGTATGGTGAGGATGTCTAGACCAGCTTAGACAGATGGACGCAGGAAAGCCGTTGCCGTTTGACAAAACGCGCATTCATTTCACCCTTGCAAAAACCCTGCAGCAAACCACTCAAGAAATAAATTGCACTAAACCAATAAGCCATTCAACCCCTAATTAAATATCTCAAAATACAATTCATCCCAAAACCAAAAAGTCTCAAGAATAAAGTTTCTTCATCATTAGTTTAAATAAACTCATTAGTAAACAATAACACTGTCCATGTCTTAACCACAACTACTTTCCAGTTATGTCCTACGAGAGGGGTGTCCCTAATGGACTGGCCTACTTTTGTCGTCGGCGCTCACGTTTCGCACCCTTGCGTGGCCGCGACTCGGTGGTAGCCGTCATTGTCTTGTGTTGAATCCAGCGTTCAATGCGCGTGGTCGTTCGATGGACGGCATGGGCTCCGCCCGCCCCGACGTGTTTCCTCGGTAGCTAACCCCTGGTAGCCGCTGCCGCTGGAGGTCCCAGCTAGGTCTCGGCCCGAACGTGCTCTTCAGGGCCGTCGAAGCGAAGGTCGACAGGGCGTGGACGCTGGACATCTGGTGCCGACCGATGCCGTTGGGGCCCCCAACACACAGGTTAGTGGAGCGCCTGTGACGCCACAGCCGATGCGAGGTCGGTCCGCTCCTGTACAGGCTCGATTGGCATGGTCCATATCCTCGCCGCATACCCCTAGCTCGTTCCTCACGCGCTTCTTCCGCCTCCTGGTTCCGTGCCCCCTCCCTTCTCGTGCGCCCCGCTTTTAACCCCTCTAAGCTTGATCGCGCCACACTCTCATTGGCTCCGTGCCTTTTGGATCACACCACTTGCCTCCTGAGCTGCCTTCTCTGATTGGCTGTCCAGTGCGCTACCCTATTTGGCCATGATGCCGGGGTGTTTTGGTGCAGCGTTCATTCATTGGTTCTTTCCTGGTGCGCACTTCAAGTTTTCTTTTCTTTGTTCCTTTTTCTCTCTCTCGGGGGGTTTGGAGGCATCCCTTCTGCGAGGGTGTCCTTGACACATGACACCCAGTACCAACTGCAATGCGCATCTGTACTTGTACGTTCTCGTATACTTTGGTAGCTTTCGCTGTTTACCCCAGCAATCATAGGGCTATAAAAAGAATGTACCCTAAATTTAGACGCAAAAAGCTCGTTTGTCAAGCTTATAACTCTGCCTAATTTGCGTCTGCTTTTGCCGGTCGCAGCCAATCGCACAGCTGCGCATATGACATATAAGGTAATGTTGTGGGAAATAAGCTAGTGCGTCGCATGGCCATTCCCTTTTATCCTAGTTATACAGCTCAGCAAAGTATGCGATAATGGTGGTGTCATTATGATTCTAACGAGGCAATCTTTCGAATGAACCGAACTTGTGCTTTGTCTGCATGACACCTTTAAGCTCTTGTGGTTTCAACGTCCATGAACAGAAAAAATACCAAGAAAATACCGTAAGAAAAAATACCAAGAAAATACCGACCGCACATTAGCGTGCGTCTCGTGAGGAGCGCCCGGCGTGTTCCTGGCTTGCGCGTGGGCTTGAGCGGCGTGAGCGGCACGCATAAAACAACAAAAAAATATCGCCGTGTATCTGCTCCTTTCTTCGCAAATGAATAGAAAAGACGATTTTTTTGTCACAATTTGTCATATTATGCCTACCTTCGCTTTTCGCTCACCTCTCACGTTGTCGCTCTTGCGTGGCGCTCCTCCCACGGTAAACAAGCTAAATGTTTGCTCAAGTCTGTTTAAATTTACCGCGTTCTACTGCTCCAGGCCGGGTGCCTCGATGCCGGTGCTGCCGTACGGCGGAGACGCGCCCTGCCTGCAGCGTTTATACAACGGAGTTTCCATCATCCACGTGCGTTCCAAGCAGAACGTGGAACCTATCTAGTGGAGCCTTTCGTTACTGTTGCCGCTTGAATTGTTAAAATGCCACCAGAAGCTATTGTGGCGCGTGCGAAAGCAGGCGACAGTTTAATTTTTTTCTGAAGTACATGTAGTATTTCATTTCGCAAAAATCAAACATCTATAATTGTTTTATAAAGGAACACTGTAAATATCCCTTGTGTAATAATATTCTGTTTTAAACTGGCGTAATGCCTTATTCTTGTTGAACAATGTTGACAAGTATGAACATATAAACCGGACTTAGATGTTTAGGTTTCGCTCTGACTATAAAACTATTCCGCAGACTTCGTTTCACTTTGGCTGGCTGGCTGAATAGAGTCACAGACAGGCAGACAGAGAGACATATAGACAGACTAAAAAAACAAGAAAGACTATTGTCTTCAAAAATACATAGCCCACGTCAGGGTGCGCTTCGCGACAAGCGCCCCGCATCGTCCAACTCCCCCTTCAAGAACCTCCCACCCAGCGTTCGTGGCGTTATGTCTCGCGTGATTTTCTTTTAACAGTTCACGTGCGTTCGCGCCTGAAGTGGTGTGCACAGACCACGTCTTGCTACCGACGCCGATTTCGCGAAGCCGGTGGCCGCCGGATCTAGCGCGTGCTAACGCGGTCCACTTCGTAAGAGATGTGAAATCCGGAGGAAAAAACGATCCAGGCCTGTCAGTCATGAAGCCGGTTGCCGTCATTTCTATCGTGTGCTAACGCGGCCCACAGTGGGAGTGATGTGAAAACCAGCGGTCGAAACGGTACGGGCCTGCCAATAATGGAGACCTTTCAGCAGCAAGTTCTAAAATCCAGGTGAGGTGAAACAGCTGCGTCTTCGACATTGGGAGAGGGGCTGCCAGCTTTATTGTTTCTCTAGCCTTGTACCACTAGTGGAAGCTGCGTCAATTGTTAGCGCTAATCAGTATGTTCTCAAATCGTAACAAAGACCAACACGCCCCGCCACAAGTTCGCTTACCAGCTGTTGCTCTGCTTTTGGTGGGTCGAAAGCATACGAAAGTGTCCTGCGAAGTGCTATTCCGGGTCATTCCTACTCGGCTTCATTGACGCTTTCTTTACCGACCGCTTCAGGCCGGCGTGCATATGGAGTAATTTTTAGTTTAACGGGCAGTGCGAGGCGCTCCCCATGGCAGTGTATTGTCGCCTATTCTGTTCAGCGTCGCCATGGCTGATCTGCTTGCTATGCTTAAGAATATTCGGTCGAAAGCTCATATGTCAATATATGTGGATTACAACTGCATCTGGCTCAGGGGATGTTAAAACGGTGATGTGTAATAGCATAACATGGAGTTTTGTCGGTCCAAACATACCTTTCAACAGCAGGGATGATGCTATCTGCGGAGATGTCGTGCTTTGACGTATTTCCTTTGGTGCGGTGCAGGTCTGCAAGTCTCAGGAGAGACTTCAATGGCACTTCCATAAACCGGACTACCCATGTATATTTTCTTCAGAATTGGTCTTCGCCACAGAATGCAATGCCGAAAGGCTGTGGACTCTTGGGTTTCATGTGTGGCTTCCAGACTAAATGTGCTGCGCAGAATTGCCGGCATTGCACAGAAAAGGGCGTCTGTTGGCATTCCTCAAGCAGCTTGGAGCAACAGAAGTCGCTATCTGTACCTCTCCATCTCTGGGCCTCTCAACGATAGCTTATGTAATTTTTCGCCATGGCGAAATCATTGCTGGATTAATTGATTATTTTGCGGCGGCGCCTATGATCACGGGTGGAATCCTGTGCACACGCAACACTAAGTACATACGTACGTACGTACATACATACATACATACATACATACATACATACATACATACATACATACATACATACATACATACATACATACATATTTACGTACATACATACATACATGCATACATACATACATACATACATACATACATACATGCATACATACATACATACATGCAAGCATACACGCATACATACATACATAAATACATACATACATACATACATACATACACACACACACACACATACATACATACATACATACATACATACATACATACATACATACATACATACATACATACATACATACATACATACATACATACATACATACATACATACATACATGCAAGCATACATGCATCCATGCATCCATGCATACATGCATACATGCATACATGCATACATACATACATACATACATACATACACACATACGCATGCAACTCTCAGAATACGAGGTCATGCAAAATTTCAGTTTGCTGCTAAGTGAAAAGAGAGTACATGCTCTGACGTAAAAATCGGTGAGGCGCTGCGTTAGAGTCTGGAGGAGGTAGGCATACATTCATCTTCGTTATTGTAAAATAAGCTAACGCAGCATAAACAACCTGCCTTATTTTCTCGCAGGCTCAAAAAATTTTTCATGTCACTCGCGTTATCACTCCCCTCCCCGGCCACTCCCCGGCCACTCTTCGGTCACCCCCCGGTCACTCCCCTCTTGCGACAGCGAGAGACAACTTCGGTGCTTTTTGCGTCAGCTAAGTGGGTTTCTCGATCCCACGCTTCGAGCAGACGACTTCGTTTTCGCGGCCGGGCGACCGAGGCCCGGCCGCGTGATTGGCCTACGAAGGACGGCGGATCATTGTAACATATTTGTGACAAGACCCAAATGCGCCATCTGATGGGCAGCATTTCTTGAATTTATCCAATCATGGTTCAAAATAAACGCTTGCCCTACGCCCGCGAAGGCAACAAGCAGTTTTGCGGCGTATTCCGCGCTTTTCCCTAGGGGCCTCTCTCGTGTTCATCTAGGTACCCGCTGTCCCTATAGTCTTCAATAAGACCGCTCTGTAGCCTGGCCCGAGTGGTTTCAAGCAAGCGCTCTAGTCCGAATATTATTCGCGGTCTTATTGAAGTCCGTGAATAAGACTGCCAATAAGAATGTGTGTTCGTGCAAGCGGGCCCTGGTCAACGTTGTACCGTGGTTCCTTTCATATTCTCTCGTCGTGTGGTATACCTAAAGAAGTGGCCCATGGGATTTCTGATGTTTTACTTCAAATAAGACATCAATCGCAATGACGATTCATTCAAGCTAATTTTAACAAAACGTTTACGAGTAGTTGCCACATTAGGACTTATCGGGGCAGGACACCATAGGTTTGTTTTGCTTGGCCTTGTTGAAACCAAAATTGCAGTGGGGTTCGGAACCGCAAGCACGTACCTGTATGCTCGATTCCACTCGCGTTCTCATGTTTGCGCCAAAGCTACAGAGTTAACGGAAGGGAGGCGCGCTCAACTTGGCAATGTTTACGCTATTCTTAAGCTCAACGATCACAAAACTGAGCATAAATATTAGTTGAAGTGCTTATCTCATCTAATACCACTAATGTTAGTTTCAGATGACAGAGGCAATGCGCTGGCCAAAAACAAATAGACCAGGGCAATGATGGATGAAAACCTACTGACCCGACGGTCGATTCTGCAAAGGGCATGTGAGCCGGAACGACGCTTTTTATACGTAACCGCCTCCTCATGCTGTCGTCTTTGATGCAACTTGTGCAGCTACAGCGCTCACTATTGGCGATTGGAGCATAGACCACTCGTTGCCCTAAGCATGCAAAATGCCTTTATGCATGGCCTAGCAACGCTCTTTCTTCCTCTCCTTCCATTGTTTAACTCGGTACTTTTAATAGAAGCACCACTCTGCATATCGTGCCCGACGCCCTTGGCCGTTGCCTGGTAACCATATTTACTGCTCTCACAAAGCTCTTTGCTCGGTAACTTTCAACAACAGGTTTCGCATTAGGAGGACAGAACAGGCATGGTTTCAAGATGTTGGAAACGTAGTGCGAGAGCTCTATCAACTGAGATATTAAGAATAATTCAGAGGCACTCACCCCGCCATGGCACTCAACCTAACCTACCTTTAACATTTACCTTATTTAAACAACCTATGATTTTTACATGGCAGTGACACCTGCCCTTATAGCACCCTTCGCACTTATTCGTTTTAGTGTGGAGAGAACGTTTTTTGTTCCTGTTTCTTTTCTTCAGGCACCAGACTTTAGGTACTTTCATAAACGACATGGAATGTACACAAGAACGCACAGGCGCGCACCTTTCGACAGTAGCATTTGGGCCACGGCGTCAGCCTTCGATAATATTATACCAATGCCGCCGGCCAGTTCACGCCCATTTCCTCTCTCCGATTCTTTACTAGCCATACTTTTGTTATTGCTAACTCTTTCTAAATGCATGCATGTAGAACAGAAATTTCGTACTGTTCGGAGTAACATGAGGGCAATACCTGCCCACTTTTTCCTGAGGCTTATAGAGCTTGTTAACAATTCCAGATAAAAAGCAATCACGCAGACTCATTTTGAATTATGCTGAGAATGAGTACGGACATAAAGATTGCCAGTCATCACAAAAGTCTGTGTTAAAATTGGCGCCGAAGGACGCAGCAGCAACGCACTAAAACTCCACTTTCCCCGTGCCTGAAAAACGAAACGTCAAATGTTAAATGTAGCCAGCAGAAAATAACCACGGAACGAGTTTAGGCATCTTCGGCCTAATACAGAAAACCACCGTTTCCTCATTCAGCAGTAGGGGAAAATCTGTCAACACCGCTGACATAGAGGTCAATAAAATGATTCGGTCTGGGAATAACTGAATTTTAACAGGCTTTTTTCAACATTTCCCACGACTGCCTTCGGATTGACGTTGTGCAGATGCAGGTGACTGACATTGCCCTAACTTCATCTTGGCTGCCTCCTGTGTTTGAGCAGAAACATCATAAATCATTGACACAACTCAAAGTAGCGACGCGAGATTCATTAATCGTTAACCGATGGAAGGGCGCACAGACAAGTAGAGTGTACCACGGTCACCCCAGGAACTGAGACAGTGACAGATTGCAAGAAAAGCGCACTGCGGACTTGGCGCAAATGCTGACGATGTGCACTTTTTAATTATGCTGTCAGCATCTGCACATCGTTGAATACATGCTGCACTCGGCCTGTCTAAAGGATTGTGAAGGCGAAGCGGGCGCGAACACGCAGAGACATTTAAAATATCTTGACATCCTTGAATGTTCATTTCACGAAACGAATCAGTCCACTTCAATCGGCCAAGCTCGACGCAGCGGCTATCATTTTGTCTGGCCAATAACCTCAGTCGGGTATAGTAGAGGTTTGTGGGACTATGCTAGCTTTCACAACCAAGTTGGCGATGGGTGAATTGGCGATGGGTTTCTGACTGCAGCTTTTATTGCTGCGGCTCAAGCCCGTTGAGTGGATATGGGAGAATCATGGATAGGTAATTTGACGTCGAACAGAAATGTAATTCGGTGAATTGGCCTTGTGCTTCTGACGGCGGATGTCGTCCTCTCTCAGTAATCGACTTAAGTAGGCTTGGGTGATGTCGATAATAAAAATTTTCCGTATGTAACCTTCACGTTGAGGCTAAACAGAAAACGGTTCCAGATACTGGTTTAAGACGTTCCAGATACTGGTTTAAGAGGTTAGACTTCAAAGCGTAGCGTCACCAATTCGATGCCAAGCTGCCAACCAGAAAGATGAGAACACTCGTGAGATCGTTGAGTTCTTACGTATCGCAAAAACGCGTGATAAGTTCACCTGCTACCTTTCGGTATCGGTAAAAAACGGGAAATTTTAACACCTTGTTTTTACACGAACGAAAGCTGTACACGTGTACGGCCATTTAGTTGTGTTATCATAATCAAATTCATTCTGCGACTGCGCTTAGTTCTTCTACCGTTAATTTTTTAGGCAGCATGTGTGGATATTTTTCCTAAAAATGAGAGCGCGATCTATCCAGGTATAGACGACAACCGACAACCAATATTTTCGAACTTCATGTCACCTCAACACTGTGGCGTCGTAGATGTTCAAATCACTAATCCAATTTTCTTCGCTTATCCATGTCACCTACCCAGCTCTAATAGATCATTTAACACCGTGAGAATTGATAAGGATCAGTTCATTACCCGCGTAAGTAACGTAATTTGGTCCTCTATTTTAGCATCGAATCACGCCAATGATGCTTATGATCAGTTTTTGTTGGTAATCAATAAATGCCTAAACGAGTCTACTTTTACTACAATGTGCCAGAAAAAGTTCCCTGCTCCCCATAATCCATGGCTAACGACTGCTTTACTTAAAAGCATGCGCAAAAAAGATAATTTGTATAAAAAGAGTAAAAAGCAACCGTATAATATCAAACTCAAAGCCCGCTACAACAAATATTGCAATGTACTAAACAAACTGTAAAAGAAGCAAAACGAAAGCGTTATGAAGCAAAAATTGAGCAAGCTGGTTCTGATGTAAGGAAACAATGGAAAGTGATTAACTCATTTCTGAACCAGAAGCATGAGTCACCTATCTCTGAGCTTCAGTCATCAGGGTCTGTATTCTATCACCCATTAGATATCGCCAAAGCGCTTAATGAATTTTTTTGTTGTCATATACCATGCTCACCAGAAATTCTTGAGCAGCACCACCAACGTTCCTTACACTCATTTTTTCTGTTTTGAACTAGCCCGGATGAAGTCATCAATACCATAAAAGCGACTAAAATTACCAGTGCAGTCCTCGACCAAATTAACCCTTGCAACATTAAATGGGTTGTTCACCAGATAGCTGAACCACTTGCTCACATTATTAATCTTGTTTTCAAAACGGGTGTATTTCCTACCGAACTAACAAGGGCCAAAATCACACCGGTATTTAAAAAGGAGACCGAACTTTAATATCCAATTACAGACCCATTTCCATTCTCCCGTTCTTTAGCAAAATAATCGAAAAATGCATTGTTCGGCGTTTAAACAAGTACTTATCAAATTCAACAGCCCATCGAAACACCAGTTCGGCTTCCGCGCCGGTCACTCCACCAATCTTGCTTTACTATCTTTCACTGACAAAACTAAATATGCAATTGATTCGGGAAATTATGCTGGAGCCCTCTTCATTGATCTAACAAAAGCTTTTGATTCCATAATTCACAGCATTCTCTTTCATAAACTAACTGCAATAGTCGTTGTAGGACCTGCTCTGTCACTGATTCAAAGCTACTTATTTGATAGAAAACAAGCAGTCTGTGTTTCACAAAATCTTTCAAACTTTAAAACCACAAACAAAGGCGTGCCCCAGGGCTCAATACTGGGTCCTCTTCTCTTCTTAATATACATCAATGACCTGCCTAATTGTGTTTACAACTCTGAACCCTTCTTGTACGCCGACGAAACTACAATATTAGCTACTGACAAATGCCTTCATTCTCTTACAGAAAAACTTACCTCTGACATTAACATTTTGCTGTGGTGTCACCAAAACTGTTTGCATATCAACGCATCTAAAACAAAGTTCATGATCTTCCATTCGAGTCAGCGTCACCTTACACATGAACCAATAATAAGTATTAACAATCATGCCAGTCAAGTAGTTAACCATTGCATGTTTCTTGGGGTTGTTATTGACAGTCATTTAAAATATACTCAGCACATTTCATATTTAAGGACAAAAGCTGGTCATGGCATCAGGATATTACTCAAAGCACGCTATTTGTTTAGTGTGTCAACTTTACTTTCTCTTTACTGTGCTTTTATTCATAGCCATTTTACGTACTGCTTATATTCATGGGGTAACACGTACCCCACTCATTTGATGCCATTGCAATATATCCAAAATCAGGCCTTTCGCATATTAACTTTCAGTCCATTCTGCTCTCATGCTTCTTCAGTGCTGCAGCAGTTGAGTGTATTATCTATCAATGAATTATTCAAATATAACCTAGCAATCCTGTTGTTTAAATCATTACATAACATGGTATCTCTGAATGTTTTCACCCGGTCAAGTATTGTTAACGTAAATTCCACTAGGTTTGCCTCTAATCATAATTTGCTGTTACCTGATGCACACTCTAATTATGGAAAACAATGATGATGATGATGGTTGGAGTTTTTTGGCGCAAGGCCACCTGGGGCAAAGAGCGCCAAACAAAAGTATCTAAACTAAAATAGTGGCTACTAAAGCCAAAACAACAACAAAATCAATTAACGGCAATGGTGATGGCTGGTGTATAGGGCCAGATTTGATTATGCGTGATAGGAAATGAGGTTTAAAAAATTCACATCTGACAAGTACTCAAACACACATTTAACGGAAAACATGGCATCGTCACCCAGAAACTGAGATGGATGTAGGGGAATATGTTGTCTGTAGAGTTCTCTGAAGTGTTTGTGTCGTGTTGTGTGAAGTGCCTTGCATATTATTAGTATGTGTACTACGGATAGGGCCTCTCCGCACCTGCTGCACTGGGGCCTAGGAGATCCCGTCAGCAGATACGAGTGAGTTGCATGCGTGTGCCCTATCCGTAGCCTACCCAAAGCGACTTCCGTGTGTGTTGTGTGAGTCAGATGTGTACCGTCCCAAGTGTGGCTTTATTACATCTAGTTTGTTGTCTGCCTGTTCGTCCCAGTGTGTTTGCCATGTTCTGCGCAGGTGTTGTCTTACGTGTGGTTTGAGGTCTGTGTAGGGTATTGTTGTAATGTCTACAGTGTTCCTGAGTGCAGCAGCAGTGGCCCTCTCGTCTGCCAACTCATTCCCAGCGATCCCTGCGTGTCCAGGGACCCAGCAGAGGACCAGCTCATGCTTTTGTGCATACACGGACATGATAGTGTTGAATAGAAAATTAACTATGTGGTTTTTGGGGGGCTTGAGCGATGACAGTGCGCGAACAACACTCAAAGAATCTGTATAAATGATGGAATTGGGAATTTGAGTTTCAAGAATGTTTCGTACAATCAGTAAAATTCCGTACGCTTCTGCTGAAAAAATTGTTGTGTGCATGCTCATGGTTCTGGCTGCATTGAAATTTGGACCATGAGCAGCGCACGACACCATAGTGGAGGTTTTAGAAGCGTCACTATACAATTCTGCACATGTGTATTTAAATTGCAAAGACAGAAAGTGCTGCAGTATTGCAGCTCGTGGTACACGATTTTTGCCAAGTCTCATAAAAGAAAGGTCGCACGACACAGGGCGAACTTGCCAAGGCGGTAAACTGTTAGCAAAGGATGACCTGTACACATCTAAAAACGAAGCGCTCAGATCCGAGGCTCGCTCTCATACTCTAAATGAAAAGGGCAGAGGAACGGATGGGCGATTTACAAAAAGCACAGATGTGGATGTGTCGGTAAAGACAGGATAAAAAGGATGATTATTCAGTGATGAAATTTAAAAAGCATAAAGCAAGTCCATATACGTTCGTTGGTTCTCAAGGCTCCACTTATCACACTCGACTACAGACTCTCCACAGGGCTAGTGCGAAAAGCACCCGAGGCGAGACGAAGCCCCAAGTGTAGCACTGGGTGAAGCATTCGTAACGCCGTTTTGCTCGCCGACCCATACACCACACTGCCATAGTCCAAACGCGACCCAACCAAAGCAGTATACAAGCGCAGCAGGAGTTCTTTATCGGAACCATAGGATTGGTGGGAGAGAACCTTAAGGATATTCATTGTTTTAAGACATTCTTGTTTTAGTTGTTTCATATGAGGGATAAAGGAAAGTTTTTCATCAAGAATTATACCAAGGAACTTGTGTTCTTTTTTGACCGGAATCGAGACACCATTCAGTTTGATGTCTGGATCTGGCCTGATCCCACGCCTTTTGGAAAACACAACACAAGTGCTCTTGACTGGGTTCAGCTTAAAACCGTTCTGTTCTGCCCAGCCTGCTAGTTTGTTGACACCAAGCTGGACTTGGCGTTCGCAGATTGACATATTGCATGATTTAAAAGATATTTGCACATCATCTACATATATTGTTGCAAATATCTACATATATTGTACAGGAAATGGTTCGTGGCAACGCCTTTCGAAGTGAGTTCATCTTGACAATGAATAATGTGCAGCTCAAAACGCCGCCTTGAGGCACGCCGTTTTCCTGCAGGAAAACATTTGAAAGGGCAGTGCCAACTCTCACACGAAAGGTTCGCTACGCCAGCTAGCTATGAAGTGTATTAAACATATTCCCCGAGACACCGAAGGCTTTTAGGTCGCAAAGTATCCCGTATCGCCAAGTGGTATCGTAGGCTTTCTCGAGATCAAAAAACACCGTAGCACAAAACTGTTTATGGACAAACGCATCCTTGATATACGACTCAAGGGCGACGAGTTGGTTGTTTGTGGATCGCCCCACCCTGAAGCCGGCCTGGCAGCTCTCGAGAAGACCATTGTACTCTAAGAAGTACACAAGTCTCCTGTTGATCATCTTCTCGAGAAGCTTGCCCAGGCAGCTTGTGAGGGAGATGGGTCGATAACTGGCGGGAGAAGAAGGGTCCTTACCCTCCTTCAGGAACGCCACTACAATAGCCTCCCTCCAAGATTTTGGGATGTGCCCCGAAAGCCATATTTTATTATATAGATGTAGAAGTGCTTCAAGCGTGTCTGCGTGTAGGTGTTGTATCATTGTGTATGTAATGTTGTCTGGGCCTGGAGCTGAGGGTTTACGCGTGCTTAGTGCAGCCCTCAACTCATAGAGTGTAAATTCATAATTGTAACCAGAATTTGACCTGTTATTGTCATGTAGGGACTTCTTTTCACAAGTATTTTCATGTTTCACGAAAGTGTTTGTGTAGTGTGCATAGCTGGAAACGTGTTGGAAGTGTTGTGCAAGAGTGTTAGCCTGGTCTTCGAGTGTGTCCCCTGTTGTACTGACCAGGGGCAGGCTGTGTATGTTGTCCTTTAAGTTTGCGTATTCTTGTCCATACCTTATGTGAATCTGTGTATGAGTTAATGGATGTAAGGAAGGTGCGCCAACTCTCTCGTTTTGCCTCACGGCGCACACGTTTTCCGAACGCCTTGGCCCGTTTGAACAAAATGAGGTTACCCGACGTGGGGTACCGACGAAGGATACCCCACGCCTTGTTCTGGACCTCTCGCGCCCGCCTACAGTCCTCATTCCACCACGGCCTCCGCTGGTTGCGCCGGGCTCCAGAGGCGTGGGGAATGGACTTTTCGGCGGCGTCAAGGATGTGCGCCGTGAGGAGTTGGGTAGCTTCTTCAACGTGTAGGTGTTTTATGGTTGTGTGGTGTAGTTTAGATGTTTCTGTGAATGTACTCCAGTTTGCTTTTGATTCATTAAACCTGTTATGGGAAGATGGACTGCACGGGCCTTTACCTATGTATGTTAGGGATGTGGGGAAGTGGTCACTACCATATGGGTCCGTGCCCACGCCCCACTCAAGACATGAAAAGAGAATTGCAGAACCAATAGCCAAGTCGAGATGTGAGTACGTATTATGTCCTAAGTTATGGTATGTAGGCTGTTTTTGGTTGAAAAGGCATGCTCCTGAAGATGTAAGAAATTTCTCTATCAGGCGACCTCGGGCATCCGTTCTGGAAGAGCCCCAAAGAGAGTTGTGAGCATTAAGGTCGCCTGTAAGGATGTATGGTTCGGGTAGCTGGTCAACCAGCGCCTCGAAGTCGGAGCTCGTAAGTGAAACATCAGGAGGAATGTATATGGAGCATACCGTTATCAACCTATTAAATATTATTAAGCGTATTGCTACAGCCTCAAGGATAGTGTTCAAGGTGACAGGGTGGCATGCTAAGGATTTCCGGACGATTATGGCCACACCGCCAGAAGAGTGTGTGCAGCCATCCCTGTCTTTCCTGTATACCCGGTAGCTATTCAAGAAAATTGTGTGTTTAGAATTCAAATGTGTTTCCTGAACACACATTACACTTGGCGGATTGGTATGCAGAATCTCATACACGTCGTCAAGATTATTCAGAAGGCCTCTGTAGTTCCATTGAACAATATTTTCTCTTCCCATTATTTAGTGTGAGAGCTACTGGAGTGTGTATGTTTATGTGTCGTCTTTCGGGGCTGTGACTCTTGGATTGGGCTTTTTGGGCGGCCTATCTGAAGGCTTGGACGTCGGAGGCCGCTCCTTGCGCTGCGTTGGACGGCACGACGATGGACGGCACGACGTCCATCTCGTCGTCCGATGTCCTGGGTGTGCCCGTCGAACCGGGCCCCCCGGACTTGGCCCCCCTTCGGGGGCCCTTCGTTTGAGCCGCCACCGCCGGTGGTGTTGGAGGCACCAGAAGTGGCACGGGCGGTGCGGTGGCGGTGGGAGCCGGTGCGGGGCTCGTGGTGTCCATGGCACACTCCAACGCACTGGACGATGGGGAGGCACGGACGGGAGCGGCACCGGTCCCGACGGAAAAGGTTGCCACCACAACCGCTGCTGCCTCAGCAAGCGGCGTGGTGGCGGGTTGGGCGGCCAGAGGCAACCCAGGGGGGGGGGGGGGCGGAGGCGGGACCAAGTCCGACTCGCGGTACTGGGTCACCGCCGAAACCAGACGCCGCTCCGCCCCCCGGAGAGCCGCGTCGGCGTGCCTCCCCAGAGGGAAAGAGGCGAACCTCTTCCGCGCCTCTGGGAAGGTGATGTTTTCTGTCACTTTTAGATGGATTATTTTCTTTTCCCCTTGGAATTTCTCACACTTCCTGGAGTAGGCCGCGTGAGGGCCCCTGCAGTTTGCACATGTGAGGTTGTCAGAATTGCAATTGTCAGTGGGGTGGTCCTGCGCTGCACATTTCGCACAGGTTGTTTTGCCGCGGCAAGAGGTTGTGCTGTGCCCGAACCGCTGGCACTTAAAGCAGCGGCACGGGTTCGGTATGTACGGTCGAATAGAGCATCGGATGTAGCCTGCATTTATATATTGCGGAAGTGTCGAACGGTCGAAGGTCAGGATAATGTGTTTGGTTGGGATTATCTTATCGTCCCTGCGCATCGTGATGCGCCGCACAGCTGTGACGCCCTGGTCCTTTAAACCTCCAAGAAGGTCGGGATCTGTTTCTGTAAGGAGATCCGACTCTGAAATCACACCCTGGGAGCTGTTAAGGCTCCGGAGGGGCGTGATCTTGATGTCCAGATTATGGATGCGAGTTTGGGCAAGAAGTGTGCGGGATTGTTTTTCATTGTTGAGTTCGACAAGGATTTCTCCTGTCCTGAGCTTTTTGGCTTCATACTTTTCACCTAATGTGCTTTGCAGAAATTTCGAGACAAGGAATACCGACAGTGAAGCGACGGGTCTCGTTGGGTCAGCTGACTCGATCACAAGAAAACGAGAATAGTTATTCATGTTTGTTGAAAGGACAGTTGTTGACAGAGGTGGGAATGAAACTTCGGTGCGGCCCCTCTTCGGGGGCCGATCACGTCTGGGGGGGTTTACAAAATGCCATAAATCATAGTATAGAAGCAGGGAGACGGGGGTACGTTCTTCCACAACCTTACCCTGATAGCTGAGGAGGTCCCCGAGCTCCCTGCCTGGTAAACAGACAGGGAGCCTATCCGCCGCAGCTTGACCTGGGCTCCGACGGCCACCGTTAGAGGTTTCTACCTTTCACCCTAAAAACACATCACCACGGTTGGATCCAGCTTATGTTTGGGGGCTCGGGGTCCGCGGTATCGCCAGTACCGTCCCCAAGATTTCTCAAGGTGGCCCGTACGGGGTTATGGAAAACAAACTGCCAATTTTGCCGCTTTCGTGTTTTGGAATTCCCTGCCAACTTACGTTAAACTCTCTTCGTCGTTGCATTCTTTTACAAGAGGTCTTCTTGAATTTTTTCTACAGCCGTAACCACATTGTTTCTTGTAATTGTCAATATGCAACTACCTGTCTTCTGTTACCCTTGACTATGTGTTAATTTTGTTGATTTATTTCATCTACTGCCAATATTTCAGGCACCATTGACCATGCGCTTACTCACAGGAGGTCCCCTTTCAGCCCTTGGCTCTGGGACCTCCTTCTGTATTGTCACTCGCGTATACATAATCAAAGAACAAATAAACACTTTTTCTGATTCTGATTCTGATTCTGATTCTGACACCATCGCGCCCTCCCACCCGACCAAGAAGCTCAAGCATCACCCCTATCATGGCTACGGCTCCGGAGGCTCTCCTCGCCGTATACCAATGCGATTGCCGATTCTTCAATAGTAAGCGCCTCGAGCTGCCTTCCTCACCAAACAGGACCCGCCAGATAACAGTGCTCTCCAAGAAACAAATACTGCTACCCCTTGCTTGCCACAATACAGAGCCTTTACCCCGAACCAGCCAAACCGCACAGCCGTCCATGTGCTTAATTCCCACCCGGCTCAACGGCACCAGCTCAGCCAGACCATTCCTCATACCCTTGTTGAAGTCATCTCCACCCGCCCCTAACAACCCAGCGTGTACGTACTAAATATCTACAGCCCCCCACCCCCCACCAGTAGTCTTCACACTATCGCGGCGCTGTTGCATGAAGCTACACTCAAAGCCAAATACAATCTCCTGCTTCTCCGCGGTAATTTACAATGCCCTTCATACGGCTTGGGGATATACACCGCCTCGAAGAAAGGTAGAGCTCTGTTGCGCCCCAAATAAAATCATGAGTTGTTCCTACAAAATGACCTTAGAATCGCCACCCGGGCCACAAAAAGTGTCACGTGTGACCCCACACCCGATTTAATATTCACAAAAAACATTCACGAAATTAGATGGTCTTGCTTAGATGAAACGCTCCGCAGCAACCATCATAATATATCTATCCTTCTCCCGACCTCAACGATGACTACTAGGAAGGGCACCGCCCGCTTAACCAGCTGGTCTGCGTTTCGAGATTGCGCCACTCCTCTCACACCCGTAGACCAAAAAGTTTACGATTGGACACTGCCGCTTGAGCAGCTAGTCAAGAAGCCTACCCAAGAAATAGCACCAGCCACAGGCCCCCAGCTTATGCATATCTGGGATGCTTGTCGAAGCCTAAAAGAACATTGGAAACACCAGAAACACAATCTTTCCTTGAAAAAACGCATATATCCTTAGCACACAGCAAGCTCATGCCTACGCCGCTGATCTTTAACGACAGAACTGGCACTCATTTGGCAACATGTCTAAGGCATTCTGAACGCGAATAAAACCTGGCATCTCCTCCGATCCCTTCCTAATGACACCACTACCCGGAGGCAAACAAGCCACAGAATACAATTGATCCGGAACAGCTCACTCCCTTCTCAAAACCTCCTGAGGTCCATTCAACTGCACGTTTTTGTAGATAAGGCCTCTTATCCAGCCTCCCTGGAAACTCACTACACTGTCCAGGACATTGATGAGTTGGACGCCCCCTTCATCCTCGTCGAGCTCCACACACCACCACCATCCCTGATTAAATTTGGATGGAAGAAAAAGGTTTGTTTGTTCCCTGGTCAACAAATTGCACATTATGTGGAAAGCCAGAAACAGTTCAGCATGTTTCCACGGAGTGCTGGGACGCCATTTTTCTGGGAAGCCATTTCTTCTTGCAAAGGACTTTAAAAAAACACCTGCCCGTTTCACCAGATGGTATACGGTTTTTGTCTGTACAAAGTGATAGCAGTGTGCCGTACGATCTTATCATGGCCTAGGCCTGCATGCCATTTGCACGTCGAGGATGGCCGTACGCCATGCTGATCCTGAAGCGCTCACTGTGAGCAAGTACTTTGCACAAAGTATAACCATGTTGTGCGAGATCCACAAGCTACAAGACCCTGACCACGACTGGCAGCCAGGTTTGGAAGAACTGTGTACTTTTGATGTTTATTTTAGGTTTTTCCGTCAGCCAAAGCATGGCAGATGGTTTTTAATCTACCCTTGACTTGATGTGTGTTTTGAAAACGGTAATAAAAAAACGGTCATAGCCCAATGGGTAAGACGACTGACACTAACTCTGTCTGGTCTACTAGACACAGGCTCAAATCCTGCCGGTGCCTGTGTGATTTTTTGTGACTGTAAATGCTATGCACACGGACGCGGACGGACATTGTGCCGTCCAAAGGTACCCAACACCTAAAACATTGGCTCCAATCCACGCGTGAAGGTGGTTGGTGTCATGATTAAGGGGGCAATCCCCTCTTGGGAATAAAGATGACGAGTCATAGTGGAGCCAGATGCCGACGAGAAGGAAGACGAAGAAAGAGAACACAAATTTCCCGCGAAGAGAGCGGACTAATGACGAGGTGACGCGAGGGAGGCAAGTGGAGAAATGACCAATGTGGTGGTGAACCGTGCGGCGGACACGGGTACAGCGAATGCAAGAGTGCCGCGACGTCCGGGCAAAGGGTATTTAATCCCGGGGCACAGGCCGGGAGAGAGGGAGATCAGAAGAACGCCACAGCAGGAAGCTCAGGTGGCAGGAGTCCGAGGAACAAGCCGGAGGTACGAGGCCACGCCATCGACCAGAGCGACGTCAGCCTGGGCCGGAGTGGAGCGACGTGGCACCGGCTCCTACTTCCGCGTCGTACCACCAACCTGTGCTTTGGTGGCCCCAGCGGCGACGGTCGGGCGCCTGCGTACAGCGAGCACGCACCGTCAACTAACGCCTTGGCGGTCCCCACGCGGCGACGTTACCGGAGCTCCCCGGTGCTACCTGCTTCTACGGCGACGGTCCCGAGGTCAGGGGTTGCTTCCTGCTACGAGGGCTACTACGAGGGGTAGCTGAAAAGCGGTCCACCGTGTGACTACCACGCAAAACTACATCGGTACCACCACCACCGGCACCACGGCAGCGTACAACCACGACTACCAGAGTGTCACGGCTACGCTACGGGTACGACACGTAAGCGCCGGAGACAGCGGTAGGCCCGTCCGCTAAGGACTTCATATTATATGACCATTGTTGTCAGGATTGTTAACATGGACGTTGTATAGAGTGGAACTAGGAAGGGTTGATTTATTAGGGACTTCATTGTAGTGACTTTTGGTGTGGTTTGGTAGCTTTTCTGGGTTGTTTTCTGGGATTAGTATTTAGGAATTTCTTTGGTTGAGTTCTTTGTTTGCTTTGTCGTTTATTTTTCTTAGGTGTTTTAGTTGTGCATAAAAAATGTGTGCTGTGGTAAACGTGCCAACGATTCTCCCGTGTCAATTCTTCTGAGCTGGTCGAGACGTGCCAAAAAAACGTGACAGTTGGAAAGCAAAGCTTCAAACGACACCCACAACAATTCCCTATGGACGCAACTTGAATTCACAGAAGTGGCCCCACAAAGAGTGAAACCAGAGATTCTGCCATCCGTTACCTGGAATTTGCGGGGGTGGCGTACCGAACGCAGCCGCAGCGTCACCCATGGCTGGGCTAGAGCGGCTGAAGCCGCCGCTGTAGCCCGGCCATGGGTCGGGAGAAAGAAAACGGAGGGGAGCGCCTTTTCAAGGCTGAGACAGCGGAGTCTAGCGATCCTGATGTGCTCGCTTGGGGAAACACCCCCGCGCCACACAAGCGCAGACACTAAAACAATTCGGCATGTGAGCTTGGTGATTCCAATTGGTGCCGATTTAAGCTAGTTAATTTCGTAAGTTTGAGAATTGCGAGAAAGCTGAGGAAACTTTTATAATCTCTTTTTATCAAAACCAGTTCCCTCTTTCGTCTTTAGTAATACCTCTTAAAACACAACCGAATTGGTCATCACGAATTTACAAAACGGGGTCCCCTTATTCGCACGCATTGCACAAAAGGTAGCTTTCCTTTAGCGGTCAGATGTCTGTATGCGGTCTCTACGTTTTGTTTTAGCGCCCTGCAAACCAATCCTTGACGTATGTTTGCCGGTTAGCCACTTAATTCCTTCGGGTGTGGGTTACCCTGGAGGTGCTGTCGAACAAGTTAACCAAGCCGTGCGAAGGCACCGCGCAATGGACGCGAAGCTGCACCAAAACAGACCCCAAAAGAACCGTCGCTAAAGCAGACTACAAAACCGTACCGCCGAAGCCGCCGCCGGCGTGCAGGCACTTCCGCGAGGGGAACGCTGGGTAAATTTGCAGCGCCATGTCTAGTGTTCCCCATGAGTGAAACCCTCCGCGCCCCTACTTCCCCCCGCCGCCTCCGTGGCGTTGGGAGTTTGTTGTCCCACATGCCACCAAAGAACCGCTGCCTGGTAGAGCTAGAAAGGTTTGCTTTAAAATCATCCTACCTCCAAGGTCGAAGATATTTGATCCCAACGCATGCTTGTCTGAGAGGGAACGAGGAAGCCGATAACGTGAGACGAGGACCCCCTAACATGGTTTCCGATCCGCCAGGTACCGACTAATCACCAATCACGACATGGTCACCCATTACCGCCTCGTTTGCCGTCGTATCCCCCATCCATGGCTGGCCAACAATTAGCAACGGCTCTGCCATCTCCTGCAATCCAATACCTCGATTTACCAGGCAGTACTCCACCGCATCTATTCCGCGCAGTATGACTCACCTAATGGCCTTCTTAGTGGCGATCTGGCCACACTTGCCCACTCTATGCCAGCATGCTCCCAAAAATTCATTCCCATAGGTTATAGGTATGAGCATTGGGAGAAAGCAATAACACCCGCGTGTTCTAGATTTCGACGCACGTTGAATATCCCAGGGTGGCCAAAATTAATCCGGAGCCCTCCACTACGGCGCACCTCATAGCATGTCTGGCGTCAGCGCGTTAAGCCTCATCATCATCACTCGATCAATCAATGAGTATATGGGGTGTGCAATGGGGAGCTTCGACCTGAACGCGCCAACAATTCTGGTCACTAGGCCTGCCACCAGACTTGAACCAGCGGTGACCACACACCGCTAACCCCAGTACTCAATAAGTGTTTCTCTCCCTGCGCCTCTCCCGCCATGACTTTTCCTAAACCGCTCCAATAGTCTCGTTTCTATAGAAATCAGCTGAACAAACCCTGTCACTTCACATTCAGTATTTATTTTCAAATTGCATGAAGGCGTCGTTACTATCTAAGAAAGAGCCACAAACCTCCTTGCGCATAGCCGCATCGTCGTTCTGGACACAGGTATCACCCCCCCCCCCTAGAGCCCACTCAGGGGATGATCTCTGAGCGAGACCTAATCAATGATACAGATGCCGACCTGCTGAGAGGCCTAATCGTTTGTAGTGTTACAGCAGTGAGGAGCACCGCGATGCTAAGAGACAGGAAAAAAATAGCCAGTTCGCACATCATTCGGACATGCAGCCACTCGACACTCCCAAAGCATGCGAATGCAGTCTTCTTTGGGTGTTCCATCCGTCTTTCTAGACCAAACATAAAGACGCTGTTTCAAGGGCAAGCTGTTCGGTCATGGCCAAACTTTTGTCGCGGCCGACCAATTACTAATCCCTCATATCGGCAGCTTGGTCGGCCGCGACAAGAGTTTCGCCATGACCGAACAGCTGGCACCTGAATCAGCGCCTATAGGTTTAGTCTGAAAAGACGGATGGAACATCCAAAGGAGCCTTCATTTGCGTGTGGGGACTGCATGCTGATGCAGCACTGCAACTTTGCGATGGCATCGGTTCATGGCAGTGAACTACCGCGGCAACACGGAAGGCAAGGGCCTTGTTGTCATTGCTCCGAAACTATAGCATGTACGAAATCCTGTGAACGCTTGCCTTAACTTTACTACTGTGCGCGTGCTGCGTGGGTGTTCCAGCGCCTGTCAGTTTCTGTATGTTTATTTGCGTTTGTCAGTGCTTGCATGAGTTTTTGTGTGTTCGCTTCCTTCGCTCATTTTCGCAGCTCTTATTTTCATCAGGATTAGCATGCCAAGTTCGCTGCCAGGATGACTTCTGGTCATAATGAAATGCTCCCTTCGGATGCTCTTTGTTACGGCTATAAATGTTTAGAACCGATAGGAAGAACGGAATGGAATACCACACCTGCCTGTGTACCCGTGTGCATGGCATCACCACAACACTACCAAGCTCGACATTGGAGCAAACGAGCGGCCAATTAGCCAATATATAAACAGACATCGGTTCGGAACGCACGTACGTGAGCACGCAAAACATTTTTGAGGCGATTCTTTAGCCACTCGCTCAGGTATTTTAGACTTCCGTATGTACCAAGACTTGTCACAGTGAACGCATTGTGACATAGTTCTTCTCTTTTCACGTGGTCTTTCGGCGTGGTCTGGAATCGTCAAACTCCCACCTCATTCCTTACGTCAGCTTTTCCAGCCGACAGCGGCGTGCAGGATGCATAAGCAAAATGATAAAAAAAACTCCCCCACCTCCCCGAAGGGGATCGTGCGGAAATGCGAATGCATTGGGTGCACCGATTAGTGCGCTGCGGCAAGCAGTAACGGAGAGAGGCGTGCGCTCCACTGCATTTATATACATTTTCCGAGCGCAGCGAGCGGAGAGAGGGTACGCGGAGAGGAGAGAGAGACCCCCGCAACACGCCCGCCCCGCGCGCGAGCTATCTCTCCCGCCGAGCTCCGCGATGCGAGCGCCCTCACACGCCCGAGCGCGCTCCTCCTCTCCACTCACTGTCCACTACTCCGCCCGAGCTCCGCGATGAGAGCGCCCTCACACGCCTGAGCGCGCTCCTCCTCTCACCTTGCCTTCCGCTACTCCCGCCCGAGCTACCACCTGCTCCGGTTGCTAGGCGCGCCACAGCTGTTGCTAGGAGCGAGGACGAGCGCGGAGAGATAACACCTGCGGGCGCACGCCGACGGAGCACCACAACCCCCGACTAAGAAATGCATTAGCATTTACGACGACGACGACGACAATGGCAGAACTACGAGGCGCGCGCTCACGTGCGCTCGCGCTGGAGGAATGCAGCCGCACGCCGGCAAACGGAGCAAGACAAACCCCGGCTAATAAATGCATTCGCATTTAAAATGGCCTTAACGAACGTAGACAGACAGACGGCCCCGTCTCAGAGCGATGCTGCGCCACAGAATATCGCAGAGCAGACGGCGCCCTGAACCGCATGCTCTCGCAGACGTCACCGAGAAGCGAGGCATCATGGGCAGTAACGCTCGCGTGCTGCGCGAAGGTGAACAAGATAAGGGAGAATCGCGGCGCGGGGCGAAAATGCGATGCTTTGATTTGCAATGAGCCCACTAATATTCATCGCTTTAACAAAATTCGAAAGGGGGTGAACATGACATTATTTTCCTTAAAAAGCAAACACCCCTGTTTCGGCAAAACCTCTTTCTGGGCCCCATTACAGATTTGGCCGAATGTACAATGCGAAAGATGGCACAGTCCAAAAACAAGCAGAAAAGTGAGGAAATGCGGCAACAAACTTTTCTACGAAATTGTGAGCTGTCCGCTGCACGTAAAAACGTTATACCTTGCACAGATGGCGTTGACCACGCCATCTAGCAATTGCGCTTGTTCATTTAGTGTGCTCAAAACTCCTTTCAGTACACTTTAATTTGCCTCAGCGGGTTGTCGATTTCATGGCGTAAAGGTACCCGATTCGATTCGCGCGTCCTCCCTAACCACGTTTTTAAGTCTTCGAAGTTTTTTGTAGGTGACGGACGAACAAAGCTCGGCCTTAACAGCTAGGCTGTTCACGAGTTATAAAATATCGCCAGTCTTTCGCCATCACAGAATCTTAGCATACTTTATGTCCTCGATAGATTTTTCCCGCGTCACACCTTGTTTTCGCGTCGTCTAAGGCATAGTGAAACCCTGAGAAATGGCATGCCGTTATCGTGCAACCAGCCAGTCCTCTAATCAAAACTTTACTCCCTAAATGCAAACAAGCACCGTGATTAACAAACAACGCATGCAAGCAGGCATCATCGGCCGGAGTTTGGTTAAACAAAACTGTTAAAATTAGTAACATTTTTGTGCTATCTTCTTGCAGCAAAACAAATGCAAACAATACAAATAACTACTAATTTTTTCATATGTTTATTTGCACTACTTTGACTTACATTCTAAAGAAACTGTACACAAATGTTTATTTTACTTTTTACCCGTTTTTTGAAAAAAGTTGCTAATCCAAGTTGTTCTAGTAAATTACGTAGCTTGCATATGAGTGTGCACTTCCATGGTGAATTCTTAAGGTGCCAGCAACGTGCAAGCTTCTCTCCACCAGTCAATCAGGGCGGCGTTTCGATCAACGCATATGCAAGCATATTAGGGCGTTAAGTGATGCGCCTCTACACCAATTCACTAAGCGCTACTACGGCTGCAGCCTTTGTTCTTCGACGCACTCGTTATTTGCACTTGAAGAACCCAATGACCATGATATCGTGGAGGCTGCTAAAATCGCAGAAATAGGTAAAAAGAGCCCGCAAAACAGGTACTTAACAAGGAAATTAATTACCTTGATGCCACGTAAACGACGGCGATACACGTGTATATGTATGGACCGTTTGTTAAGTTATCGTCAGCTCATCCACTGGCTGCGTGCCTGTTTTTTCTTGTTGCAATATTTGAGACTGTGAGAGTACATATATTTATATGCTGTTCGAAAACCTCAGCGACGAGTAAAGCACCGTCCTACGTTGTTCTTTCGTTGGTTTTTATTCTTCTCGTGATGCTTTATCTTGCACGTTTACAAATCCGCACAAATTGCCTTGCCTTCAAGATTAACCGAGGAATACAAGCGGCAGCACGTCGCTCTAGCGGTAACCTGGAACACCCCATGAACCGACACCAAATTTTTTACTCCTGCGTCGGGCAAGGAGAACACAGAAAAGTAACCTAACCTAACCTGATTTAATCTATTTTTTGTGAACTTTTTTGAAAAACACTGCAGAAAAATAAATACAATAAAAATTTGCTCCAATCGACGCCGTGATAGTAATTTGAAAGCAAAGCTTTTGGCGACACCCACAAAAATTGTTACTTGGATTCACACAGTGGCTCAACCAAGAGTAAAACCAGGATTCTGTCAGCTGTAGCCCGGCCATGCGTGGGCAGAAAGAAGACGGAAGAGGAGCATCTTTGGAAGGGTGAGACAGTGGAACGTAGCCATCCTGATGCACTACCTTGGGACTACACCACTGCGCGACACAAGCGCAGACACCGAAACAATTCGGCATGTGAGCTTAGTGATTCCCATTGATACCGATTTAAACTAGTTAGTAAGTTAGAGAATTACTAGAAAGCTTAGGGAACTTTTATAATCGCTGTTTATCAGAACCAGTTGCTCCTTTCGTCTTTTTTATGACCTCTTAAAACACTACCGAATTGGTATTCACCACTTTGGAAAACGGAGTCCCATTCGTGTCAAGGAGTGCGCAAAAGGTAGCTTTTTTCTAGCGGCCAGATGTTGTATGTGGTCTCTACTTTTTGTTTTAACAAAATGCAAAACAATCCTTAACGTATCTGTGCCTTACGACCACTTTATTCCGTCGGGTCTGGGTTACCCAGGAGGGGGTGTCGAACAAGTTAATCAAGCCGTGAAAAGGAAGCGCGCACAGGACGCGAAGCTGCGCCAAAACAAGCCGAAACAACCGTCGCATAAAGCAGACGACAAAGCCGCACGGCTGACGCACCCGCCGGTTAGCAGGCACCTCCGCGCGGGGAACGCGAAGTAAATTCGCCACAAAATTTGCTGCTCCGTGAATTGGCAACTCGGTAGATTCGCTACTGAGTAAATTCGCTGCTCCATGAGTTAGACCCTCCGCCACCTTCGCCCCCCTCCCCCCCCCCCCATCCGCCACGTTGGAAGTTTATTGTCCAGTACGCCGCGAAAGAACCGTTGGCTGGTAGAGATAAGAAGCTTTGCTTTAAAAAATTGGCTGGTGAATACGATACTCCCTAGTGTGATATTTGGGCGGAGCAGTAGTGTGATTAGGCAGCCCTCACTCGTGGGCTGTCTTGACAACAGATATGATTAGCATTCCCATCGTCGGCGCGAAGTGTCTCAGGAAGGTACCGCGAAATGCGTCTTAAGCGAACGCGCATCATAGTCACACGCACACCCCCTCGCTTTTCGCCAAGGGTCGCGCTGTCGCCCGCCTCGTGAGGGCACAGTATACTGCACCTTCCCCTTCCCCCCGCACACTATCGGAGAGTGCAGGCTCGCGCCGCCCCCACATCGAACCACCATCCCTTCCCAATTTCGCGACACTCTCCTCCTTTGCTTTCTTTCATCCATCCCTTTTTCTTTCACTTGCCATCGTTCACTCGGTTATACCGACAACGCTTATTATTTTAAGGTGAGTGTTTCGCAGGTTGGCAGAACGCGAACGATAACAATGTTCTTGTCATGTTCAATGTAATCTCGCTGTCCGCCATAGAATCAAATCCTTCTAAACGACCCGCGTAGCACGAGCGTCGGCAGGGGGTTCAAAAGTGGTACTTGCCCCCCCGTCCCATCCGACCTAAGAACACACTGCCCCGCCCCCTTGGCCTCTCCCTCTTCCTCCTCAATACAATGGGTTTACCCCTCTCAAAACCAAACCCTGCCGACACCCATGCTGCGTACTGCTTTCATACCAATAAACCCCAGGCACACTAATTCCAAACCATTATTGAAATCTATGAAATGCAAATAACAAAAAACTTCGAAGGTCAGTGTTTACCCTAAATGGGGCCATGGAAGTTCACATGTGGCCTCCATTGCATTTGCTTTGATGTTTTCGAAGATCTATTCAGATGCACAACACACATTGTAGAGAGATAAAGAGAGCACCGACCAACTAATGAAAAAGAAACTTCAAAGACGTTTCGGCTCCCGCACGGGAGCCTTGTTCACAATGTATTTATTGGAGAAAAAAACGGCCATGAGTAGGCTTCAAAACGTTACGTAGGCAGCGTGCATACATTGGGTGCAAGGTTCCGATGTTGCGATTAAGGGTATTAGGCGTTGTCTGTATTATTAGAGATTCTAAATTTAACCTTGCGGCCAAATCCTTCTCCATAGTGATGATGCGTGCATTTGCAATGCAACACACAGTGTTGCATTTGTCTGGCTTTCGAATTTGCCTTGTGCGATGCCCAGTTGTTCCTCCACTTTCTTCAAACAGTTCAAGATGCCAAAGAATGTTTACAATGGCGCTGTACATGGCTAGGGTACTATAAAGTTTTCGTGTGCGCGATCAAAGCCTGCTGAGGATATACTCGTTAAAGCAAGCTTTTGGTCTCCGTTGGGTGTCATTTATCACCGGGTTTTCTTTACTGTTCAAATTTCACGCTCTGCCCCAAGTTTGGCAGTTAGGACTTCTGAAGAGCCCCTCGCTTACGAAGCGCAACAACGCGAACTTAGCGGACTTTATAACTGACCGCGGCGCCGCGCGGAAAGTACAACTGGAGACAGTGCATATGAGGCGGACGTACACACTAAACTTTTTTGCACCCTTTTTGGCCGAAGACGGTGTAGCATGCACGGAAACCCAGTACACCCCTTTTTATGAATCTCAGCACCTTTATTTCTAGCTATACATTCATTTTGTGTGGAAGTAAGGATAGTGAGCAGCTTTAATACCTTGATTGTTTCTGGTAGGGTGTTGACACGATGTGGAAAACATCTTCAGCTGCAGATGGAATAATGTCATGCATGCATGTATAACTGCACTGCGAAGTACAAGACATCCCCTCATACCCCCCTCCCTACCTCGTGCAAAATGTTCAAAAGCAAGAAAAAAATTGTTCCCCTGCAACGATCACTCGTATCCATATACGGTGCGCCTCATTGGCCAAGTTTAGCTTTGGCACGTAAAAACTAAATTGGAACTTTTCAAATTAAAAAGAACGGGCCCATCTCCCCGCGAGGGGGACTCGAGTAAAGGCGTCGCATAGGGGGTGGGTGTATTGCGTTAACGTTTAGTGTTTGGGGAGTTGGTGGTAGTGAATGCGTTGTATCAGCGGCTTCTTGACGTAGTTTGAATGAGTCAAGGATATAAGGCGCGTTCGTAGCCTTTCATTCTGTGTCGGTTTTGTGGTGCAGTGGGAAGAGTACAATGTACCTCGGGTTCCGCCCACACGTCGTGGATGCGCTGTATCAGCAGCTTCTTGGCGTAGTTTGAATGTGTCAAGGATATAAGGCGCGTTCGTAGCCTTCCATTCTGTGTCGGCTTTGTGGCGCAGTGGGTAGAGCACCATGTACCTTGCGTTCCGCCCGCAGGGTCATGGGATCGAAACCAGGCGCCGGTAAGTATTATTTTTTTATATAGTGTAGAGGGAGGGGTGCGGACCTGTTGTTGAGAGCGAGGAGGGCAGCGTGATGCGGGAGAGGAGGAGTGAGGGAGAGGGCGCACCTGCAACGGCTGTTGCGGACGCCGAGGCACGCCAACGCCGACAACGCCGGGTGACATTGTGAGTTAAAGAAATGCTCTGCATTTAAAAAGCTATATCAACACGCCGAACATATATGCACACTTACTGCCTAAAAAATGTAGTATAATTGGAATAAGAGTGCTGAGAAGTCATACACCCTATTTCTTAGGTTCTAATACCCTAATTTGTAGCTTTACGGTATTTTTGTGTGGCGAAAAGGCTGTTGACCGAATGCAACATGCTTGCCTTTCTGTAGGCTTCTCAAAGGGAGAGACGTATGTGTCCAGTTGCAAAAAAAGCGTGCCTGCGGGTTGAACTAGCTTATTCCAGTATGCCTAAGCTTTGCTACGTTTTGCTGTGCTTTGCGAAGTTTTGTTAGGTTTTGTGATGTTCTTGCTTAGCTAGTCTAGGTGCAGTGGGGTGGGTCCAAGCTTAGCCGTATTTTACCAAGCTGTTCCAGTGTATTCTCCCTTGGACAGCGGGTCCAAGGGGGAAACGAGCTAGGTCGACTGCCAGCTCTGCTAATTCTTCAGCCTTGCATCCCTAGTTTTCCTTGCGTTTTAATCCCAAAATGACTGGCACCTTCAAAATTGTATAGTAAGAGGTGCGCATATGCATGCGCCCCTTTTGCTCACACTCGAACAGGCTCGAAAGCCGGCTTCCCTGTTATAACACCCTACCTGCGGTGGTGCATGTCTCACAGGCAGCGCAGTTCTTTTTCTTGGCATTTTTCCTTGCGCCGATGAACCTAGCTCAAACTAGCTCAAACTCAAACTGCTCCGCTGGTAATAAATTATAACAATTCATATTCTCTTTACCATTGTGAAGTACGAAACATCTCCAAGCTTGTAGAAAATGTTCAGCCTGCCTGTGTAAACGGGTAAAAAACACCCAAAGGTGGAGGTCTTTCACACACTTTTTCTCAGTTCCCAACACTCAAATTTCAAGCTTTAGAGCCTTGTAAGCAAAATTATTTTGAAATAATGAACCCCTTTCTCGGTGGGTCTTGAAATAAGGTGGAATATTTCTTCGGTTTTTAATAAAGTTCTACGACTTATTGACTTAGGCAAGAATCAGGCGGGAGACAAGGCAGTTGGGAACTATGGTCTGGGCTGTAGAAATAGCAGGGGGGACCAACTAGTCGAGTTTTCAGAACGGAATAACCTATGCATAATGAATATTTTCTTCTGTAAATGGGAGAGTCGGAAGTGGACCTGGAGGAGCCCGAATGGGGAGCACAAAAATGAAATAGACTTCATTATATGCGATAACCCTGGCGTCGTGCAGGATGTGGAAGTGCTCGGAAGGGTAAGGTGTAGTGACCACCGAATGGTAAGATCTCGAATTAGGCTAGATTTGAGGAGGGACCGCACCAAGCTGGTACGAAAGAAGCCGATAAATGAGCTAACAGTAAGACGTAAAGTGCAAGAATTCAGGATCACGCTGCAGAGCCGATATTCCGCCCTTAACGAGGAAGCCGAGCTTACGACACAGGAAGCCAGCGACAACCTTACACGCATTATCACGGAGTGTGCAGTAGACGTCGCGGGCACTATGGCTAGACAGGATACTGGTAAACTATCACAGGAGACGAAAGATCTAATCAGGAAACAGCAAACCATGATAATCGCCACCGCAGCTGACAGAATAGAACTAGCCGAGCTCCCGAAGTTAATCAATAAGCGTAAGACAGCTGACATACGGAATTATAATATGGAGAGGATTGAATACGCTATAAAGAACGGAGGTAGCCTGAAAGCAGTGAAGAGACGTCTTGGCATGGGGTAAAATCAGATGTATGCACTTAAGGATAAGCAAGGCAATGTCATCACAAATAGGGATAATATAGTCACAGTAGCCGAGGAGTTCTATAGGGATCTGTACAGTAGCCGGGACATACAGGATAATGCCGAACGAGACAGTAGTTCAGAGGAGATACACATCCCACCAGTAACGACCGAAGAAGTAAGGAAGGCTTTGAAAGAAATGAAAGGGGGCAAAGCACCTGGTGAGGATCAGATAACAGCAGACCTCTTGAAGGATGGTGGAGAAATTGTACTTGAAAAACTGGCAAACCTGTATACGCAATGCCTAATGACCGCAATGGTACCGGAATCTTGGAAGAACGCGAACATCATCCTAATCCATAAGAAAGGCGACATGAAGGACTTGAAAAATTACAGGTCGATCAGCTTACTGTCAGTCGTCTACAAGGTATTTACCAAGGTAATCGCCAACCGAATCTCTACAACCTTAGATTTCAGTCAACCTAAAGAACAAGCAGGGTTCCGTAAAGGTTATTCAACAATGGACTATATTCACACGATCAATCAGGTGATAGAGATGTGCGCTGAGTATACTGAACCCCTATATATAGCCTTCATAGATTATGAGAAAGCATTTGACTCGGTCGAAACCCTAGCAGTCATTCAGGCATTACGGAACCAGGGGGCAGATGAGCATTATGTAAGAATACTAGAGGATATCTACAATGGGTCTACAGCTACCATCATCCTCCATAGGGAGAGCAGTAAAATACCTATAAGGAAGGGTGTCAGACAAGGAGACACAATCTCTCCAATGTTATTCACAGCATGCTTACAAGAAGTATTCAGAACGTTGGATTGGGAACAGGTGGGAGTAAGGGTTAATGGAGAATACCTCAGTAACCTCAGATTTGCTGATGACGTTGCTTTGCTAAGTAACTCGGGAGACGAATTGCAAAGCATGCTGTCCGCACTGGGCGAACAGAGTAGAACCATGGGCCTGCAAATTAATATGCAGAAAACTAATGATCAATAACCTCGCGACAGCACAGCAGTTTGAGATAGGTGGCGAGGCAGTGGAAGTGGTAAGCGAATATATCTACTTAGGACTTAGGCCAAGTTGTGACCCCAGATCCCAACCATGAGGCAGAGATAATTAGAAGGATCAGAATGGGGTGGGGTACATACGGCAGACATTCTCAGAAAATGAATAGCAGCCTACCATTGTCGCTGAAGAAGAAAGTGTATGAATGTTGCATCTTACCAGTACTCACCTACGGGGCAGAAACTTGGAGGCTCATTAAAAGGGTTAACTTAAATTGAGAACGACTCAGCGGGTAATGGAGCGGGAAATGATAGGTGTAACATTAAGGGACAAGAAAAGAGCGGAGTGGGTCAGGGAGCAAACTGATGTTAAAGACATATTAGTAGAAACTAAGAAGAAGAAATGGACGTGGGCAGGGCATGTAATGCGAAGGCAAGATAACCGCTGGCCATTAAGGGTAACAGAGTGAATCCCTAGAGAAGGCAAGCGTTGCAGGGTGCGGCCGAAAGTTAGATGGGCAGATGAGATCAAGAAGTTTGCGGGGATAAATTGGTCACAGTTGGCACAGGACCGAGATAATTGGAGAATAATGGGAGAGGCCTTTGCCGTGCAGTGGGCGTAGATAGGCTGGTGGTGATGATGATGATGATGGCGATGATCATGATGATGATGACCTATTGAACATACAGCTACTTCACGATTAAAATTTTATCAAATCCGTATGCTGGCTTGTATGGGCTCACACTAAAATGGATAATTCTAATATTATAGTTTCAATATCTGATTTTACGACGAGCGCACCGACTCTATTAGAGGACTATACTCTTCTCGCTAGAAAAGCAAGGGCCGATGTATTTCTAAGTATGTATATACTTTTTCCCTACATCAGAGTCCCCTGCGATTTATTAATGCTCCTGGGCTTTAACAGCATATGGTGGGCGCGCATGGCGTGACTCCATGGCGACTTGGATGCCCGGCCCAGCAGTTTTAGCTGGAGAGTGCCATGCAGTTCTTTGAAGAGCTAAGATGAGAGTCCAGCAATCAGTACCAGATTGGGTTGATTTTGTAGAGCCATTAACTGCTTTAAGATGACGATCAAATCACAAAGCCCATTCGGAGTCATCGCTGGTAGCTTTATGTCGGTGTGTTTCGTACCACATGCAGCATGTCTTTATTTTAAGTGCGAACGCACTTCTTAAGCGAGCCTGAATCGTCCGCCGTCGTCGTACGCATAGCAACAGCTGCGGGTGCGCGCGCTCCTCGTCTTCCTCCTCGTCTTCCCTAGCAACGGGGGGAGATGGGCGCGCGCTACTCTCCTCCTCCTCTCTCCGCTCAGTGACTGCGGGTGTTGGGCGCCTCCTCTCCACTTCGGGCGGGAGAGCTCTCGCTCGCGTAGCGGGCGCTCCGCATTCCGACGCGTGAGGGCGCTCGTGTAGCCCTCGCCGTAACGGCGGGCGCTACTCTCCTCCTCCTCTCTCCGCTCAGTGACTGCGGGTGTTGGGCGCCTCCTCTCCACTCCAAGATCACGATATCCACCGTAATCGCGCAATCAACAACCGTGCATTCGCACTTACACACTCTACCCCTCGGGGAAGTGCGAGGGAATTTTTTTTATTTTGTACATGTGTGTTTAGAGTGTCAATAATAAAAAAGTATGTGTGTAACGCTCTCTTAATGAATCCAGTTGGTTTTCTTGTTCATTTCATTTGTGGTCCACGAGTGACTTGTGCGTGTTGAATGTGTATGTATATCATGCTGAGCACTCAGCCGATCCACGTTGTCACGCGTAGCTGAGCTGCCCACACACTTTTTTAGGGTGCTAAATCATCATACACCCTTTTTCAAGGTGTTCAAAGGAACACTTTTTTTTGTTTTTACATCGTTTTTTAGCCAAAACACCTCATAGATGTAGGCGCCATAAGACAAGACTTTTACACCCTTTTAAACAAAGTGAAAAAAGTATAGTGTGCAGGTGGCTGGAATATGCCCTTCTGAGAAACGTAGGTGCCCGTGGCCTGCCTGTCCGAAATGCTCGGAAGCATTGTATCAACCGGAAGGTTACACCACGATCGACTGTGACAGGCGTGGAAAGTCGCGCGGGGGGCGTTACTGTATTCGCAAAAGACAGAACGCGCGTTCGACCCTATCTCCTGGACTGACAGATGAAGATGTTACTGCTTTTGGTGGCGTGTGTACCGCACACAGAGGTGTACGGGATCGTGGTACGGAATCGTAAACCAATGAATACCAAGTCACTAACGTCCTGAACAATTTGGGTACTTGGAAAGAAGCAAAACAGGGAAACTCAGACTAACGGCGAGAATGTGGAAGCAGGAGCACGCTGTGGCTAGAATAGACAGCACGATACCAAAAAAGGAGTGAATTTTCAAGGACTTGTCAAATTAACGTTTATAAGCAACCCGTGTCCTAGATCAATATTAGTCAATTCTATTTATCCGTACTAAGTAATCAAAAACGAAGTGACGAGCCATTCCACTCTGAAAGTTAATGACCAGCGAGGGCACACCACAGACGTGCCACAATATGTAGGTGAAAAGTATAGACAAATGTTATAAGAGCGCAATCTCTACTCCGCTACATCTTTCATGATTATTCATCGCGTCCCACGTGAACTTCAGCCACCCACGCGCAAGCTGGTCCTTCCTGATCGCTTCGTTCACTGCGATCCTCACCACTGTGTACCAGGATACTTGGCAAGGGTTGAACGGCTGCTTCACCTGCGATTGATCTCTCAGCACTGGCTGAGCCGTCAGTGCATGCGCTTCAGCGCAAGCGAATCGCTTTACTAGGCGATGGTGTACCGGCTGCTTCGACGGCGCTTGGTCCATCAACCTCGCCATCGTTGGCGTGCCGGCTGGGTTGTCTGTTTGTGGCCTTTAGTGCAAGCGAAAGGATGAATCATCGAGCAGATAAAGCTACACGGCAGGTCGCGAAATCTCAAGCAAAACCACTTTCGTTAAACACTTTGCATAGATTTTGCTTTCGCTGGAGACACTAGGTTGAAAAGTTTCTAACGTGATTCATTTTTACTTTTCAGTTGTTGACGGCAGAAATCCCTCAAAAAGACATGCATGCACGCAGACACCTTGATCTGGCTCTACTGATCCTGAAAATTGCGCTGGTGATTAACAATCTATTGAAGGTACATATCCGATGAGAATTGCATGAGCTTGACGTCGAAACCATGATAACGGCGGTGACCGCGAGCTAATAGTATAGACATCGAAACGTTAGCTTGGTGACGCCTTGCGCTTCAAACACTCCTGGAGCGTCGAGCGTTCTTCTTCGCTCACAAAAAATAACTGCAGGAAACGTTAGTCAGTAAGCTCCCCTTATAATTAAATTAAGATATCAAAATTAACGCTACAAGGTTACGCGCGTTGCGGTTCTAATTCAATGCGTCTTTCAAAGGCGGAAGTCTTTCTCGGACTACTTACACGAGAACATTTGTTCTATATGCCCTTAGATTTATCCGCTCAGCCTATATGTTGAGAGATTTCGCAAAGTAGACGTTGATAAAGACAAAAAATATTTGGTATAATAAATCGAGAAATATGCTTGTCACGAGTTAACGCTGTTATGCAAAAAAATATAATTAGGCCTATTTCAGAAAGTACGTTTAAACGGAAATATTTTAGAAGTATCTTTGCTCTCCATTTTTGCGAGAGCTCTTAATAAGACACGTTGAAAACAATGATTTATCTACAAAATCAAACAAGATTCGCGCTAGGGCTTCGCGTTCATCGCTCGAGCGCTGAGTCCTAACAGTCCCAACAGATGGCGCGCCCACAGTGTGAACGCGGCAGAATTGAATTCCGCCAACTTCTAATGCGAGGACCGAAATAGGAGGGAACAATGTAAGACATGAGCGGATGAGAGAGGCGAGGCAATTACTTGGCAGGAGCGGGAGAAGAATGGTCCTTCGACAATTTTTCATTGACGCCAACAGTTGTCCGACCGATTGTTTCTGTACAAAACACTTGTACCCCGATTCATCTCTAAACCACAGGGAACTTGTACTGGCAGCGTCACACGCCGGTCGATAAAAAGCGCGAACAAAAAAGTGCGGGCCAATTACCCTGTGGAGGTGGTTGGGAAGCGAATCTTTATACACCACCTACCACGGGTGACTGCGGCCCGCTTGCGTCCAGCACGTGTTACACTGCACCTGTAACACGTCTTTTATTATTTCAATTCAGCACGACGTGCAGAACGACCTTATGATGGCTGTGATTAACACTCAGACTTTACGTTAACACCGAGATTTTTAGCATAGCGTTACCGTGTTTGCGTTACCGTCTACCGTGATTGCGGGCGTCGACTGCGCATGCGCGAGAATTACAGCGAACTATAACTTACCGGCACAGGCTTCACCGTCGCCAACAAGCTTCCTGAGCAGACAAAGTGGACCCTCGCGTACTTATTACAGCAAATGCAGTGCGCTCGGCGCTTCATGCTTGGTACAGCCTATAACAGTATTCTTAGTTGATGTTGTTTATTACCTTTTTCTTGGTAAATGACGCTCAGGAGCACGACAAACGACCATGGTTTTAGATTGGCAGGCAAAATGGCCGCCCTCGGGCTAAGCCTCGATCGCCTCAAAAAGTTCAGATAAGTTTCTTAGCTCGCAAAGTGCTTTTAGGCTTCCAAAATTGTGCTACGCTAGGTATCGTAGGTCATAGAGTAATTGCTACAGCATATTTTGCTCATTTCTTGGGGACAGATTTAGCGTGGGTATCAATTATAGTTTACTTTGATTTCAATTCTGCTAAGTATGTGGTGCCATTAGCATGTTTTCTTTTTAAAGCTCTACAGGTGATGGCTACATTATTGTCAAAACAACTCTAATGTTATTGGGAACGTTTCATCGGAAAAGTGAAACATTCAAGCTACTTTAAACGAAAGCAGATAGATATGAGCCACAACAATATGCGTAATCTGCTTCGATACTAATTCATCAGATGTCGCAACCTGCACAACCACGGCTGGAAACGCGTATTGCAAATGGGGTGCTAAAACGTGCCCTACCGTTTTCAGTGGTAAACGGAAACTCCGAGTCTGGTAACACGATAAACGGTAACGCAAACAGGGTAACGATATGCTAAAACTTTCCTATTTTCTTCGGGAACGTAATGTCCATGCACGTTGCATGGATGCTAGCCGGTTGCTTGGTATCAGTGTTGCACACGAGTCCAAACTCTTCGAGAAGGAAGTGGACGAACGACTGGCGTGCACACGGCCGCTTCATGTGCCATGCCAGCTGCGCACAACAGCTGGAGAGGTCGCGTGAGGCTATCACGTTGCATTCAGCGAGAACGCAGGGGTATACGCGCAGCTGTGCTGGGTGATTACACCGCTGTATCCCGCGTTTCCGCATGCACTTGTAGCCTAATTGGTTAGAAAACGGGCTCTCAATCCTATTCTCTATTCGGTCAAGGTTCCATTCCTCGCGGTTGCAGCAATTTCTTTTATTTAAACGTTCGCTGGAGTTTTCTGTTTGCGCCGATGGTCGCGAGAGAACACTGGGCTTGTATAGGTACAAAGTTTCGGTTTAAGACTTCTACGGATAACTTGTGCATTTTGTGTAAATTCGATGTGCCGGAAAGCTTCATTGCAGTGTACGCAATAACCGGGCCACCAACGTAGGGCTCTCTGCAGACTTCAATTCTGAGAAAAGTGATCACATAATGCTTCTCCTGCATCTACACGTAATCAGATACCACCACCTCCCCGCCACGGACGCAGAAATAGCTCACATTTTAACAACGACCAGTGTTGTATGAATTTCCATGCTCTTCATTTTGTTCGATAACATTTGAATTCGGCGCGCTCCGCTGCCAACGACGAGCGATGCCGGTCACAATGCGATACCACCTAGATGAAGATAACGGCGCGCATTTCCGTTTCCCTTCCATTATTGCTCGCCTCATTCTCACAGCAGAGATCACATCGGCGCTGGTCGATAAACGAAGCGGCCTCAGCATCCGCTTGTGCGCTGGAAAAAAACTACAAATTGGCGTTTCTACGGTCGCCGCCCGCTTCCTTCGACAGCCATGGCGGCTGAAAGCACCCACACGGTGTCCGGGTTCGGCTGTGAACTCGCTGGCGGCCGACTGTGTTTCTTGACGGCGTCTCGTCACATCGAAAGTGCAGTGCTTGCGGCGTAGGTCCCTCCACAATCGCTGTGCACGCCCTCTGCCAGCCCTGCTACGACCACGGCGTTGCCAATGACAGCCTGGGCTGCCTGGACAGGGATGCCATTAGGTGCGACGAAGTTGTGTGGTCCACCTTCAGCACCGAAATCGTTCTTCGCCGAAAGGTACCGACGAAGACTTAAAATATTCAAAAAACGTTCGCGTACACTCTCAGGCAAAAAGGCCTAAAATAGGGACTAAAATACAGCCGTTAGTCTTCGCGGGCGACCGTTCATCTTCAAAGGGAGTATCTGCGGCAGAGTACATGCCGTGTGCATAAATTCGGACTAACTGTTCGTCCCCGCCGATCTATAAGGAGTAACGGGAACACGAAACGCATGCAGTTAGTCTCTTTGCTGCGTCGTTAATCCCCTAATGGCGTCGTCGTTGCCCTTTCGCGCATATGTCTGCGAACGGTTTTATATTTCCAAAACACAAGGCATTGCAGTCACTGGGTGCTTTAGATGGTGCCACGGGAGAAAATATTGACGTTAGTTATAAGAAAATCGCCTAGGGTTAGTAGAGCGGCGGGTAATGGGAAGGAGCGGCGAAGCGCGATCGTCATATACGCTTCTCGGCGAGGTTATGTTTATACGCTGTGTTGCATTCGATTCGTGCGAGATAATAACGGCCAATGAAAGCTTTCAAGCGCCTTAACAGTAACTCAAAAATTAGTGACAATAGCAAAAGTGGATTCCTGAGCGTAATGAATATGTATATGTTTAACAGACCAGAAAAAACGCATGTTTCTGAGGACAACTGCAAAACAAAAATGCTCGCTACAGGTAAGCGTCTCGAAGTATCTTTTACACTCGGTACATAATTGCTTTGGGCACCAAAGCTATGACAATGCTGCAACTGCTGTAAAACCCGCTTGCATTTCGAAGTCGCAATCGTCTAACGACGCGAATTTGAAGAATTCAGGCTAAGCAACACCAAATTCGCTTCCGCCGATGCAGGAAAATATGGCATGTTTCCTTATTCTGACACTCACACAGACGACACCTTTCACATACGTTATATAGAGCACTTAACATATGTATCGAACACTAAGAAAGCATTTAGCTTGCGCTAATTTGTGCGGAAACAAATGAGTCGTCCGATCGCCCAGCTACATATCTCAACTAGGCGACGACGAGTTGATTGTTATTTACGAAAAAACTATGGTTGTGAGGCTCTACTTCGAATCGAACTGAGCAATAGTCCCTAAACCTAGCAAAGCGCTAAGCGCAAGGCGCAAAACGCGGTCACGTTCGCTTGCACAGATAGAAATTCGGGCACCAGTTGCAATGGATCTGTTTCGTTATGCACAGGACTACAGGCTGTACACTTGAATATTATCCGCCGCAGGAACCACCCGGTGGCGTGGTCTAGCGGATAGCGCGTCGGGTTCCTTGCGTATAATTCCGGGCGCCAGGGGTTCGATCCCTGCCGGTGCTGGCGTTTTTTTCTTTTTTCTGCACTCTACGCAGTTCGTCCTTGGGGAGTATCGGAACGGACCATCCGGGTGGGGGACTAACCGTTCGTCCCCTCGCAGTTAGTCCCCAAAGGGACTAATGATTGTGGCAGAGGCTGTTAGTCCCCGAAAGGACGAACTTTTAGTCCTTTTTGTCTAAGAGTGTACAAACGATATAGGTAAACATGTGATAGGTCAAAGGGGAAATCTCCAAACATTCCGCATTCATCAAATCTCTTATTCTACATATTATGATGTAATCGCATATTCGCTGCCTGAGTATTATGTTCATAGCGGTTCACAAATTGGGTCGCACGAGAACAAAATGTGAAACGCACGGTTCATACACCTTTATAACTTCCACAAGCCAGGCCGCCTGGAGCGCAGTGAATTGCGAAATGTGTGAAAGCGAAATGCGTGCTTTGCGAGAACCGTTTTTTTACAGCACCACCCTTTAATGTGCTGCTACTTCGCTCCAACGTTCAATCTTTAGAAACGCTGCGCGCAACAGACTTTCAGCGAGCATGCACGTCTGTGAAGCTTGGCTCACCTGCTGCAAACAGCGCCGCATTTGCTACTCATATGACCACTGCTTATTATGTGTTTTTGGTTGTATTGTGGTTGCTTGCCGACTGAGCAACACAGCTGATAGATATCCCAAAGCAAAGGGGGGGGGGGGGGGGTCATTGCTATTAAAGCCAGGTTTTAAAATGAAAAAAAATTACGGCTATTTTCGGGTGCATTCACCTTGATCCTGTTAGTTCTGGTTAGACTGAATCACTTCCCGAACCAGTTCGGTAGTTAAATTGGCACCCAGCGAAAAAAGAAAGGTGTGCGTTCATCCACCGAAGCCGAGTTTAATAAAAAACTCCCACCTCCCCTCGCGGGAACCCCTGTGTAGATGCGACGCATAGGCGGAGCGGCGAAGGGAACGCGTTTTATAGCGCTCATAACGTTGAGGGGACTGCGTAAGCTGGTCTCAGTCGATGACGACGTTGGCGTACTTGTAAAGCGGCGTGGACTCTAGGTCTTTGAGCCAAGCGTGGATGTTGCTTAGCCGGAGAACGGCACACCGGTTATATGCGCAGCGTGCCCGAAGGAGAGGAAACCGCGGAAGAGAGAGTACTGCACATGCGCCGGCCCCAGCGCGTCTGCCGCGGCTATGACGCAACGTGCCGCGGCTATGACGCAACGCAATCCAACACAATCCACTTTAATCCAATCCAATCCAAATCCAATCCAACCGAATCCAAGCCAAGCCAAGCCAATCCAATCCAATCAAATCAAATCCAATCCAATGCCCCTCGCGAGAGAGTGTTCGTTATCGGAGAGGAGAGGGGGTGAGCGGCGGAGAGCGGCGGAGAGCGCAGCTCGCGCGGCGAGGAGAATGGCAGAGGGGTGGACACCGCCGACGACAACAACGACGACGACGCCGGAGGGACAAGGCGAGTGAATCAGATGCTCAGCATCTAAAATGACACATTTAGAACAAAGCACGCGTAAACAACTTCGAAGTTTTCTGCAGAAAACAGCTACGGCGAGGGAAAGCTATATCATCTAGCAACTACGTTTTGCGCGTGCATCGAGGCGCTCTGTTAGCCACAATAAACCTTTCACACCCACCACATGCGTAGATATAGATGCATAGACATGCCCAATTACTCACGGCCAAGAAGCATGCACCAAAAGCAAACGCACAGCTGCAGGCGGGGTCATCATTTTCCGAAACACGCGAGCGCGTGGCGAAAGCGACCGCTGCACCACGGGGAAAGGCACATCGAGGGGCTGTGGCTGACGTGTCTCTGCAGGCCCGGTTGCTGCTGCCGATGCCCGCGCTGCACGTACGGCCGTCCTTCCGTACTTGTAGGCATTCAAATTTTCTCGCTTTCGGTAGCCACGCTCAAATTGTAAACAACAAAGCACTTAAGGGCGGGTCTTTTAGAGCATTATTTTCGGCCCAATGATGAATCTACGGAATTACGCACTAAATGCATGCCTACTGTGTGCGCTTGTGCGCATGGATTCCGCGCGGGCTCGTCTGATGTTAGTCCCAATGACTCCTTTACTATTCTGTTTTTTTCGCTTCGTTATTCAAGCAACATAAAGTTACGCTGCCGACAGCATGAACCAGCAAGGAACATTACAGAAGGGTGATAATTCAGAACTGAAGGAAAGCATGAGCGAAAACCGGTGCTTGAAATAGGAAAACACGATCCAGCAGTCGAGACGTCTTTGAAGAACACCTCTACGGGAAACCTGAGCGATCTTACCATCGACATCTGCAACCAGACGACGGAAGTTTCCCGGGAAGATTTTAAAGCGAAGCATTCTCGGTCTCACTGAAGGCGGTTTCGTCCCCTAAACCGCGCTTCGGGTGTAGTTTAGAGTTGGCCGCGGACGCTATGCGCGTCTTGCACAGAGACACATGCGTACCCGGCAGCGTCACAAATGATTTATTCAGAGGTGCTCATCCCAGCCCCCGTCACGGGCGGCGCCACCGGACAAGTAGCTGAACACGGTTGACAATACAGCAGCGGATATGCCAACTTTTCGCAATAGGATGTCTCATGACTACGATGATAATGATGAGATAATAAAAAGCGCTTCCTGTGCTTGGAATCGAACCTAAGTCTCTCGCGTTATGAAGCCGACGTCTATCCGATTGCACGATTGAGACACTGTCGAAGCAGTCTGGATTTTAAAGCACACTTACGCGCTTCACTCTGAACGACGACAATGGTTGGGGGAAGGGCGCTCAGGGATTTGTTTGCGGTCGTCTGTGTTTGGTGAAGCGTCAAAGAAAACTTCAATGGCGAAGCGTCAATGGCGAAGAATGGCGAAGCGTCAAAGAAAACTTCGTCAAGCGTCAAGAAAAATTCGCATTTGAAGCAGCGCAGTCGTTAAACGGGGGTCGTTTGAATTTTGTTTTAGGGTTTTATTCCGGGGGGGGGGGGTACAGCAAGAACTCACTACGTTATATCCGTCACGGAAATGACATCGCCAGAAGAAGTTTAAATGACGCGGCGGCGCTAAGATTGGAGGTCACGATTGCTCTGGCCGCAACTGGAGGTGTTGAGCCCTCTGCCAACTAGGCTATGAACTCAAGCCAGTAGAGTTAGGCGAACGCACCTTACATCCTTCCCTGTGACATTCTCCATTCAGATGGCGCTGCCTTCTAGTAGAGGTGAAGCGAAGTAATGCATCATGACCATAATTAGCTCCGATAGTTGGCGCCTCGTTAGGGCAGCGTATAGAAGCGTAAGCTTCGGTGTTTATCCGCCGCACATGCTGCCGGTGGGATGGCCCCGTGCACGGTGAAGGAATACCTTCGCCACCGTGGCCTCATGTAAGAAATGTGTTGCATTAAGGCAGAAAGGCAACTACGCCGACTGGCGACTGTCGCTCTCCTGACGGCTTTCGTGCGACGAGAAACATGCCAGCGGGAAGCGGAACCCGTTCACGCATTCACGGTGCAAGCTACGAACTCTGCCTCGCGAGTTCCACAAGCTGAGCTCATCGCAACGCGAGTGTCTGCCGTACACGCCCTGTAGCAGGACCGAAGTGGCCGCACCTTTGCGAAGCGACCCGCCAGCAAGACGTCGCTCGCCAAGCAAACCCACAAGACTTCCACCGACAAGGAGATCATGCTTCTTTGGCTGTAGCCGACCGTGCCTTCACCAAACGATTCGCTGACAACCCGTCAAGAATTTTTACGCATGGGTTGCGAGCGCCTGGGTTTTGAATGCGATTTACGCAATGCTTTGTCCCGGGTAGTCTAGTGTCTAGTGTTGATGCGTCTAACGGTGCCGTACCGACTGAATATAAATACCAATGTGCAAGTTCATATATATGCACAATAAACATTCAACTGTTCCTGTGAAGACACATTTCACTGTGTGTTTTGCAGATTCTATAAAAAAGGGATGAACCCCGTTTTTTTAGTGTATTTCAGCTCTTCGATGCCATTGTTTATGAGTTGATTCTATTTGTTACCGTGAAATGCATACCACACGTATTCCTAAAACAACGCTACGCTGGTACTGTTGGTTCTATAGTACTTATATTTGGTTCCAGGTTTCTCTCAGCTTTGCTTTACCCTGAAAAATTTCCGAATACCCGCCGTGGGGGCCCTGTGGTGTTGTGCTGCTTAGCCCAAGGAAGCGGGTTCGATCCCGCCCGCGGTGGCTGAAATGGAGGCGAAAAATCCCGGGCCATCTCCACTAACGTGAAACCTTTGGAGGAGTGAAGTACGCAGTGATAAGTGTGTTGTTGGTGCCTTGGCGTTTTCTTCTCTGTCTTCTCTTTGAAGCACGAAGCTCTCTAGCGCGAGGCGTACAGGAGTGTCCCGGTGTTTTTTTTTAGTACGTGTTACAAAGCATTCCAGCGCGAGGTGTAAATGAGTGCCCCTGCGTTTTTCTACTACGCGTTGTGTTCTAGCGCGAAGCTCAAAGGAGTATCCCGGTGTTTTAGTACCGTGACTACATGAGACGACGACTGCGACGACGACAGGAGACGCCAACAGCCCCAGCCACTAAGGTGCTTCGCCCCGAAAAGAGAAAACAACCGTGGGCCGAAATTTCGGCGCACATTAAAGATCCCCTGGTAAATCAGCAACCCTTCACTACACGCAAAGCAAGGCTTTGGCCGAATAGAACAATAATTACAGCTAATTCAAAGGTTAACCAAGTGAAACCAAGACATAACCAGGCCAAACTAATATTTCGCTTTGCATATCGAGGGTTATCTGAGCTAAGCCGCAGCCATTTTCTGCGTGTCCGGCCCTTGTGAATTTAAGCGCTCCGAGCTTAGACATGCACTCTTACCAATAACTGGCCGAACACTAAGCTTTACTGGAGTTATTCCTACTTTTCTGCAGAGTTCCAGCTGTATACCCGCGACGCGTCTAAGTTTGAAGCTCGGGGTAAAAAGTCGGCTATGCCTGGCGGCGGCGGGAAGAGGTTTGCCTGTTTTAATGACGATAGTCTTTCTTGCGCTATTAAGAATCCCGCAAACATTTCGTCCATCTGTATCTCTGTCTGTCTGTACATCGATTTAGCCTTCCGGCCAGAAATTTCTTGTACTTAACCGAGAGGTTTATAAAGGCAAAGCTTTTCCACACCACTACATCTGGAAACACACTTCATACTTGTCAGCAGTCTAAAGGAAAGAGAAAACACTGGGCATATTTGAAGAAAACATCAACACTGGTATTTGCAACGGTCCTTTAAGTAAATATACATGGCTGCTTCATTTCTGCGATAAGAAATAAAAGCATTGGTGCAGATTGGACCAACTGTGCAACGCTGGCGAAAAAGCACAGCTGGCGTCCTCTCTCCCTTCGTCGGACAACAGCATGTTGCACCTCACACGGACTTCCGAAATTGCCGCTGAAGTTTCTTCCTGACTGGCGGGCCCCGGTTGCTTTGTCCGCAGGTTTTCACAACACTCACAAAGTAGACCACGTTAGTATGCGCTAGAACCCGCGGCCATCGGCTTCGCGGGTTCTTCGCGTCTTTGATGCCCACTTCAGGCGCGAACGCACGTGACCTGGCGAGGAGAACAGCAGGCGAGAAATTACGCCATGAAAGCTGCGTAGAGTGTTTTCTACGGTCGAGCTGGCCGGCGCCGGAGCACCTAACGAGGTGCACGCTCACGTATGCTCGAAATTTGTTCTATGTACTTTTTCTGGTAACGCTAGACGGCGGAAGTAAACAGCTCTGCTGTTAAAACGCGTTGAAATAAGTCCCAAATAAGCATTTAAATAGTACGCGTTGAAATAAATTCCATTAATACGCGTTGAAATAAGACCCAAATTACAAAAAGCGCTAACGCGCGTGGCTCATGCATCGTTGCGGAATTCCGAGAAATCCCGCCGTGGCGAAAGGTTCCATTAGGTGGCGTGTCCGAAGTGAAAGGCGGTAAAATTGAATTGGCTGGTGGAAACCTCCCCCGTGTTTATCGTGGGAGGAGCAGGGCGAGAGCGGGAAAGCGTGGCACGAGGGAGGGGGGAGAAGAGAGGCATTTACATAGGGTTGCCACCTGGCCCGTTTTGACCGGTCCGACCGCTTTTTTGAACAGCGGGCCGGTTGCCGGTCCATACCTAAAACCGGCCTTCACTGGCCGGTTTTCTTTGCCATTGTGCGACGATTATGATCGTTTTGGCGTTTTGTAAGGGTCAATTCAGCGACTATGACAATAAATATGCGCCGAAGAGCTGCGCAAAAACACGTGAGCAAAGAAAATACGTCACGTGTTTCCAGAAAATCACGTTTAGATGTCCTATTTAGACAATCTTAAGCACTTTCTGCGCAAATTTTATGTTGATTTCGCACTAGGAAAACGCTACAATAACCGACATTGCATGGTAAAAAACACGTGGCGTCTGTTTTCCAACACAAATTCAACCTTCTATATGCCCCCCCTCCCCCCTTCACAGAGGGGCCGGTTTTCTTTTGGGGGAAAGGTGGCAACCCTAAATTTAGATGGCAGGGGTGGCACAAGACGTGTTTCGAAGACTGGTACGGCAAAGTAAGCAGATACGCTGCCAATTCTACACTCTAAAGAAAAAGGGAGTCCAAAGGGAGTCGTCGCTGCAATGACTCCCTTAGACTCTACTAAGACTCTCTTTGACGCTCCACGACCCTCTTTAAAACAGGGAGGGGTCACGGGACCCTTGCACTTTGCAATGGGAGTCACGGGTCAACAGCATTTTTAGCATATATTTATTGACTGATTGAATTTCCACAGTGATACTTAGGTTTGTTGCTACCGTATTGCAAGATTTAGTGGCGCAGATACAAAAACATGAAAAGTAAGGGCACACAGGTGTGTGTCCCGTGACTTTGTCCGCTTCTGCGCAAACGGTACAAAATTTGATTTTCTAGGACTGTAAAGCATAAAAAATCTAACGCTGTTTATGGAACACACAAGGCTGAAACGCCAATTTTTCTACGATACAAACGCAAAGTCCACAATGCAAAGTGCTGAGCTAAGCTAATGTGGTGATTATGATTTTTAGTGTGTAATTGGGTCATCTGAATATGCTGCTTCGGTTAGCTCAGTGTTGTCATTGATTTGGACTTTGGCGGATAGGAGTGTGCCTTTTCATTTGTATCGGAGAAAGCTTCGCCTTTTTCCTCCTGCTCCTCTTCGTCTTATTATTCTTTTTCAATATGTGCCCTCCAAATTTGTAAAGTTGGCTTTCCTACTTCGCGTTTTCAACGCGAAGTAGGAAACTTCGCGTTTTCAACGCGTTTTCAACGCGTTATCAACGACACCACAATTTGCCCTCCCATTGTTTAAAGTTGGGTTTCCTGTGCTGAGTTTATCATCATCATCACCACCATAAGCCCTCCCATTTGGTAAAGCTGGCTTTCCTGCAGTGTGTACAGGCGTAAAAGCGTTATGAGTGGGCATAGAGAGGTTCACTTTAAAAATTTTTTTGAATATGTCGTATCAGAAAGCAATCATCTACAATACATACCATACCTGTTGTAGCCAAATTATTTTGTTCTTACAATTGTCGGTAACTATGGGCGAATGAAAATGCTAAAGTGCGCAAAGACTAGCAAATATTTTAACATTGCATAGAAACCACATGTAACAATAACACAATATACCTAATATATACGAATTAAAGTCTTTACTGCAATGCTGTTCAATGTTGATGAAATAAGCAGAAAGTATGATTGACATTGCTTCTGTATATGATTTAAATGGGTTGTCTATTTTTTACGTTAAAAACATTGCCAACTGTGCACCGGATAACGCTCTGCGAATAAGAACACGAATAAAACTATGCTTCGTAATATATATTGCTACGAAACTAAATGGCCTTCTCAGGAACCCTACAAAATAGGCGGGAGAATATTAGGACGTGTGGCGTGTTCGTAACTAGCTTTTGCGCCACAATTCTGCCGCTCTACAATTCAGCCTCTCTATGCACGATGTTGCGTGCCTGCTTTCTTGCGAAGCTTCCTTGTCGTGCAACAAAGCCTACTTTACTGCAGATGTTATTCTCATTCGCGTTTTACCAATTAAGCAGTATGTTCACTGCTTCATGTGCCACTAGTAATTTTATACATTAAGTACATATCGATGTAAGGCATCGCACTTGCGCGCGTACAGAGCTCTGTGTTCAGATGTCGTGTAAACTTACACCAAGCTGCCCGACCAAAAAGCAGAATTCAAGTGTTAGTCATTCAAATCCTTACTTGTAGTTGCTTTTATTCAATAAAAACTACTTCATATTGCTACAATCTTTTAATTTAAATGATTAATGCATGTTGCCCACAATTATTATATATTTGAACCTGTGTGCGAGCGTCGCCTCTTTTAGTGCGTTTAAAAAAGCCGCCAAGTAGTCACGTGACTGATTTGCGTTCGTTTTATAAAAACTTCTGTACATTACGTAAAACGTACATATATAAAAAGTTCCTGCCAGAACCAGATTTCTTTTGTCTAGCGTTTGCTTTAAAACTCAATAACAAGAATACAAATACAAATATCTTAGACAAAGCGAATCAATAGAATCCACTGCGAGCCAAGTAGAGTAAGCCAGTGAGTGGCGCGAAGGCAGCGGGGCGAGTTGACGCATTTTTGTCGAATTCACGTATCAAAACCGCTGCGGGATGGAAACGGCGTGACACCGGTATGAAATTTGCTGTGCGGAATTCATTGCGCACCGCCTGAAATCGTCTACTAGAGTTCTTCAGTTCGGCAAGTCGACGGCGTGCTACGGTTGAATGCGAAGCCGGAACAAAGGCTGTGTCATCGTGTTGTTTCACGTGAGTACTGTCCCTGCTAATAATACCAAGTGAAATAGTTGTCTCGGTTAGCTTTCCGGACACATGCCGAAAAAGTTGCATATGCTGTGCTTGTTTGCTTGCTGCCTGGCAAACTCTTGCTGCCTGGAAATCTCTCCTTCGCCCTCTCCTCCCTATTTGAGACTGTTCTAAGCTATCGCGCTCGCGAGACCGGCTGCCGCCGCCGCGACCGTTCTTCCTCGCGGCTGCTCGCGGTCTGCGGGCCGCGATATGTGTTGTGAAACTGCCGTACTCCCTGTTCTGTGGCCGTACTCGCTCGCCAACGCGCCCCTACAGCGTACGCGTTGACCGTGCGCTGGCGGCGTTGTCGAGAAAAAAAAGTTGGCAAGAGGTGAGGACGCAGGAAATGTAGTTAAACAGATGATAATTTGCAATGTGCAAGGGGGAGAAAATAGTATGCAAATGCAGGACACGGAGAGCGAGCGAGTACGGCAGTTCCACAACGCCTGACGTTGCCAAGCTTCACGAGCTAATGAAGCCCTTCTTTGAGTTCGCGTAGAGTTCACAGGGGCACAGAATTCATATACATGGAAATTGGAGGTGAAAGGCGGACATGTGTCCTCGCAGGGAATTAAGTCTCGGGGTGTGTGTGTGGGGAGGAGGGGTATTTTACAGCGCCTACGAGGCGCCTGTTCTAACTTGTTCATGCCGTCCGTATTCTTCAGCACACCCTCCTTTTGCCCTCGTCCCTGTCTAACGGCTGCTTTTTGCACCGTCGGTCGCAGAAAACCATTTGACTGTTGGGCGGAGCGGTACAATTCTGTAATACACGGCGCTAGTTTGCAATGGCAGGCTATTCAAAAGTGTGTCACGTGTTCCCTTTTTATTCTGTAGTTTTCTTCTTTGACGATTCGTGAAATAACAAACCGAACTACAAAAAAAAACAGTACATGGGGGGTGTAAATTGTTTTGAACCCTTTGGTGCAGCGTCATTTTTAACACTGGTCTGCCCGTATAGGCAAACTTGTTGGGACCGTTTAGTGTCCTTTTTATGAGGAAAAGCCATTATGAATGGCCTATTGGCATGTATTGTCACGTTCGCGCGATATTTGCAGGTAAAGAAAATAGGCCCCAATGCAAAATGAATCCTTTAATATAGGCATCAAAAGAAGCCTGGAGCATGCTAAATATTCTTTTGAAGGTAGGTTGTGCTTTTTATGATCACATAGACGGACACAAGAAAACTACGTACAATTTCACGAGTAGACGGCGCCATCTTCTCGTGAAAGCGGACGTTTTTCTTGTGCCCGTCTCTGTGATCGTAACAAGAGCAACTTTCCTTCAAAAGCTTACACCAATTAGCCCGACATAAACCTGTGCAAAATATTACATGTCCTGATCACACACTCAGAGTGTACTTTCTGTATTTAGTGAGTCGCCTGTTTGCATCATTATTGTCTGCCAGACATGTTGTCACTTGGGCATTACTCCAGCGTGCAGACCACTGTTGCACAAGTAGACATTCTTCAGCGCTCTTCCTGTCACCCTCATCTTTTGCGCAGTCTTTCAACTAGCCAGCAACCAAGTCTTCATCTTCCCTCTCGTTATATTTTGTATGTACTGTACTACAGAGCCATAAACACATCAGCTTGTCTACATTAATTAAGGAGGAGGTGCTCAAGCAAGGAACAAGGTTCGGGTGGAGGCCGATCGCGGAACCAGAGGACTCTGAAGCTGGTGAGCTATCCAGGACTGGAGATGGGCCTGCGGATTCTGTGTACCAGAGGTTCCAGACGAGCGAGTTGGCTTGCAGACAACCGGGCTCGGTTCTACACCTGACCACGGCCCAGGATGGATCACCACACCTGCCACGCAGGGCGTGGTGCTGCCTGTGCTGCTTTGTCCGAGCAGTACATGCATTCTTGGGCCAATGCTCTGCTGCAACCTGGACCAACTATGACCCGCGGCACACATCGCTGAATGGGGCTTCTCGTGTTGGTGAGAGCATTTCCGTTTTTCTCTTCGCTTGAACTGGATTTCGGGGGCTGCACGTTGACCCTTGTGTCCTTGTTTGGTGCTAAGTTTCCCTTTCACCGTTCGCCATTGTAACTAATTCTGTTCCCTTTCTCCCGAGTTCCGTGTGAACGAGTCACACTCCTGCAAGGCCAAGAGAATCTTCGCATCAACAATTAATTTTTCCCAAAAGGTTAGAGTGTCAAGCACCATACACTTGGCTGTTTGGCATGGAAAGACCCAGCATTTGAAACATGTCATGACATCAGGTAAAATCTTGCAGTGCTGCAGATTTTCATTGACATGGCTGTTTGCGGTTATGCGGGTTTGTAGTAGGTTTCAGGGGATATAAAATTTCCTTGTACCTGCTTTGGACTGGCCCTTGAGACTTCGAATTGCTTGTGCAATTGACGTCTGTGTAAAATTGTCATTTGTTGCAACTGCTCCCGCCCTTAATTTTTGCCTTCACCTTTGGCTCTATCAGGTATGGCTGCTCTTAATCCTCAAGTCCTGTGGATGTCCATGCTCACGGGGTACTTAGCCTTTTTGGAGGTTTGTATTACACTTGTCTCTATCTTAGTTCTTTCAGTTCAGCTCATAACCACCATTTGCTCTCCTAGACATCGCATAAATATTGTTGATTTCAAATTAATTCCAAATAACGGTTGGCTACTGTTATTGCACGAAGGCATCTTTGGATGTTAAAATGCTGTGAAAATTGTTAAAAATTGAACCTTGGTGTCACTTCTTTTTTATTCCCACAGAGGTTATGTCAGTTTTGTGCTTTTCGTTTACGCACAAAAGGCTTCACATAAAAAAAACCAAAGCTTCACAATACTAATGGGTCATTCCACGCGAAACGTTCTGGCCCAAAAATTGGCCACCGCCAATTCCGTTGAGAAAAGCAGGTGAAGGAATCCTGAAATACTATGAATACGTCGAAACCTTCATACAACAGCTGTAGAAACCCTAACCAGCATTTGAATATTCAGACAGATTTGATCAGTGGACAAAGCTTCCTCAAGGCAATATTACGCTAAAATAATGCCGAGCACGGCAAACACTAGTTCGGAAAAGTTGTTTTTCCACCCTCCGGTTTTGTGAGCAATGTAACCAACATAAATGAAAACATGCAAACCAGTTATTCTCGATAGCACAAAGGCAAAGGAGACTGGGAGAGGGTAAAATAGAGGACAGAAGAAAAGGAGGGCTGGTCAGCCTTAAGAGCAGAAATTGACAAAGGGAGCAATAGAACGCCTTCCCGGAGGGCTCAAATTGGTGCGAGGGGCCAAATATGGCCTACCGTCGAAACAAAATCTAAGTAAAATTATCAGGCTAGATAGAAGTTGTTCCAGACGGAGTTCACTATGTGTGGTGCGGCTTCTGTCTTCACTTGCGGCAACTTTTGCTATGTATATTGCACATCTGATATGTTTAATCATTTTTGTGGGCCATAACACAGGAAGAAGCAGTTTTCCTCGCTTCATTGACCAGGGCAGTAGTCTGATGTGAAGTGAAGTTTAGAAGCGAACACATGCCCAGAAAATGCTAGGAAAATACCTAAGAGGACGTGGTGGAGAAGCGCCACTCTAATGTAGCAGGGCCGGCAGAAGACTCTTGTCTGTTGACATTTTTTAGTGGTAGCCCATATTGCGTCTCTCATGCCAAAGCCTCAGTGAGAAATTTGAAAATATTCTGTGTTGCTTGCGTATTTCTGACTAATGTATTTCCGGCTTGGAAGGGAGCCGAGTGAGTACTGAAAAGTTAGTTCTTTCAAACTAAACAAAGCGTATTCAGCCTTTATGGACCCTTTACGGCATGTGTTATTGCTTGCTTGCTGCAGAAACAGTGCTGACGTTGTCATCTGTGTGTTTACAGCAATTCCGCGTTTTTCACAAACTTGTAATCCAGTTCCACTTCTAATACTGCTAAATGAAAGTAGTGCGGAAGTAGAGACCCTGATAATAAAGCAATTGTTAATACACCGTAAAAATACGAGGAATGTAGCAATTACCACATTGCATTTGTTAAGCTGGAGACCTGTGGATATTTTTAATTATGGCCTCCTCTATACTCTTTTGTTGGTCCCCCACATCTTATTAATTTCCATGTCAGTGATATGTATTTTTTTGTATCATTAGATGCAAGAGGCGTGGATACACTATCCTGCGGCCTGTTTTGCTGAATGAAAGTGGTGTCGAAGCCTTCAGAGAAGCACTGGTAAGTACAGCAGTAATTACTTTTAATGAAATCACTTCGCAGGAGCTTTGGAAAAACTGAGTGTTGCTTCTTTGTGTGGTTTTAGAATTTTTAGAAAAACGGTTGTGTCAGCGAATTTGCTTAAATTTCTTGGAATCGTTCCCAGTCTTCAAAAATCATCTATCGATTTCTCTATAATCTCGCTCCGAATAATCTTCAAAAAAAAATTTGAAGAAGCAGACAAAAAAGGCATATTGTGAGCTACTAGCTACCAACCTTCAAAACAACTACCTGGTCTGATAACCACGCCACCACTGTGACACCGTGACACACCTCCTAAATTTCCCATACGGACCCTGGCATCAATGAATATCTTGATGTGTGTGTGGGTTTTGTATTTTTAAGCTATTTTGGCAGTGATAACGCTCGTTTCTCACGAAATGGTCTTCCAGATCGGCCTAGTCATGCTAATACTACAAGCAATTAGGTTAAAGCTCCCATATTCAACTCATAAAAAGCTCTCACACAGTTGCAATTTCAACAACTTCAGCCAACGTAGTCATGAATAAAATGAGCCACTAGAAAAACAGTTGTCTTTAGTAACAGTTTTCTAAGAAAAATAGCTTGGTTGAATTTGTCTCATGACAGCTGATTAAAGCTAGAGTTTAAAGGTAATTCTTTTTCTGTGAACGAAGCGATGCTTCCTACTACTAAAACCTGTCCCGAACATCAAAACGCTCCAGACGGCCCGAAAATCCAGAAGCTGCCGTATGCATTGCGATGCTCGCTAAGTACACTACTTCTGGCGTTGACGCTGATATCTGCTAAGAATAGACTTCGGAATATGGCACGCAGACAGGGCGGTAACTTTCTTTTTATCGCAGAAAGTCTACCAATTTTTGGGGTCTAACAAAACATTTTTGTGTAAACATATTGATTAGGCACATTCTGCATCAGCTCGAAATGCAGATTATTCGATGCCCTTTCCAACAAGAGCAGATTCGCAAATTAACAAAATCAGTTTTTGGCCAAACGTTGCAAATATGGATAAGTTGTGTATATCAGTTCGCAAATATTTTAAAAAGTTTGGAGTATAATTTTTGCCAAACATAAAAAACACATCTTGGAAAAAAGTTTAGTTGCCCAGTACAATTTGTCAGATATGAAAAACATGTTACCATGTGTGGTGCCCTCGTTCTGCAGTGAAGCCCTACCTCTGTTTCAAATAACGCCTTTTGTGATATCGCTTCACTCATGCCCTACCTTTGCGATAACAGCTCCAGCTGAAACTCAAAAAATAACAACACCAAGTCATCGGATATCAGCTCAGACAAGTAGAGATTTCCAATTAGCCTTGAACACTGCCAGCTGTTCACTGGCCAGTTTTGTTAGTACGAGGCTATTTTTGGAGGTCTAGTGTTGCTTCCTACTGCGACTGTCTATTCTGGTAGTCTCCAAAAGGTTTGATATGGTGCCTTTTTGAAAATGTTTGGCAGCACTCTTTTCGCCGTGCGAAAGCTTGCTGGGCACAATTCTGGTGCATCGCAAGTTATTCCTGCAAGCAGGGCTACCATAGCGAGTCAGAAGATGACAATAAACCGCAAGTGGAAGTTCTGGTAGATAATTGATGATCAGAATGTCAACAAAAATGCACCACTGAGATTGGTTTTAAATTCCAAGTGGATTTTTTTGGCATCTCTTGCTTGCCGTGAATCTGGTGCTTGCTGTAGTCCTTAATAAGATGTTTTTACATCACGTGGGGACTAAGTTGGGCCCCTAATAATATCAAACCATTTCAGAGAACCGTCCAAAATTGTGTATTTTGGAATGAATGTTCGGCTTCACCACGAGACGCGGGCACCATGCGTGCAAGCACCACGTGGGCACCACGGGGACAAATTAATTTGCACTATTGAATTTTTTCTTGGACAGGATTTTTTAATGTAAACCTTCAAAATGCGTATTCTAAATTTTTTCCACTATTGGTGGTTTGTTATACACAACTTCTTTTTTTTCATTTTTCTTTACGGTGACAAAACTTTGATTTGGGTTTTTTTGCGATCATTATTTATGCAAACATTACACAACTGGTGCTAGCAAGGTCGTTGAATCATCCGCATTTTTGCCACTGCACTATGTGCCTAACCAACACAATTAGCAAAAAGAAATGTTTTCTTAGAGCCCTAAAAACTGGTCAATTTTCTGCGGTAACAAAAGAGTTAAATCAACGCTGGTGTCATCTTTACTGCATGACTCTGAATTTGTGCAGAGAAGCCCCATTAGTGCATGAGAAGTTCGAGAACAAAAACTTGGACATCCAAAGTCAGTAAATTGGGATAGGGAAACTAATTATTGTGGCATGTCCCATCAAGGCTGTAGTGTCAGCTTTACTGCATCGCTCACAACTCGTGCAGAAAAGCCCATCCAGGGAATTAGAAACTTTGGAACAAGTTTTGTGCCAAATCTAATTATATGAGAAGTTAAAAAATCAGGGTACGGAAACTAAACGCGTTGACAATAATTCAAATAGACAAGTGGTTTAAAATTTTTTCTTGTGGCCACTAAAAACATGAAGAAACAGAGGCACGTAACAAGGCAGTGGTGCCCTTTGTACTGACAACTTAGGTTTCTTTTCCATAAGTAATAAGTGTGATCTAGATAACTACAACTGTAAGCATTATTTAGTGCTTCATGCTTTCACGTAAGCTAAAAACTGTTGAAGGAAAAAACGAAACGGGGTGCAGACATTGCATGCAGAGTAGAAAATATAGTCAGCGTATTGAATAACTTTAAAAAGCGTCAAAGTTAATCAGTTAAGCGTAGATAGAAGGTTCAGGCAAATTGCTATCAAGCCTAAAAGCAAAAGAAAAGCGCAACAAGTAGCACACCCAGCGGTTTTTGCCCAGAGAATGGGGGGAATCTATGATGTGTCGTTCCCATCTGGAAAGTCGATGTATCCAATTTGTCCCTTGGCGTTTTGCATGTACCCACTCATTGCGAATCATGCAAGTACAAGCCTTTCTTGGGCCAAGTTTGACTTCTGCAAAGAAGCTAAAGCACTGATTTGGGAGGTTTTAGATGTTTATTACATAAAAAACAGGAGCTCAGTGAACCTGTATTGCAATGAGCTTGAATATTTAGAAACTTCGCTATGATTCCTTTTGTTACCATTGTGCGGCCCACTATTAAAGGGTGTTATTTTAGACGATGCACTCAATAAACTTAGTTGCAAGCAAGTGCTTGTCCTATCATCTTGTTTGTCATGAGCTATGGACTCGACTTTTTAAGAACTATGTACCAACTTGCCTCATGCTTTTTACTGAACAGTTTGAGTTAGACTTTGTACCCCTCCAAGTTTTTTGCAGTGTGGAGCATGCCCTTTGTGCAGCAGGTGTCTCAGTTCACTTACTGCTTTGTTACTCGTGCTGCCTTTAAGCTTTACATAGATATTTTCATACCATCAAAAGGGGGGAGTAGCAGCCTTTTGCACTCATAAATTCTTAGTCTCCCTCCCTGGAGCTTTCAGATCGTCTTTATGGATGCAATAATTTTTGAAGCCTTTACATTTCTGGGGTGTCCATATGTAACTTCATACATTATACATATGTTTCCTCATACAAAACATTTCATAACAAAAGCCAAATGGCAAAGCAAGGAAATGTAATGGCAAGAGGTGTGCTCCTCGCCCTCTTTTTTGTCAGGCACTGGGCAGTTAGCCTGTTGTTGATGATTTTACTGTGCTGGCTACAATTTCATTTTGCTTTTGTCTTATCGTTCAATTTCTTTTCATTGATATTTCTGGCAGGTCCGAGACAAGGCCTGGTCCGAGACGCCAGGACCCGAGGACACCTTGCAATGCTTGTGCACGGCTTGTGAAGATTTCTGGATTGACTTCATGGACTTGTGTAAGAAGTCTGCCTTAGAAAAACAGCAACAAGGAAAGAAGCCTTTAAAAATTATTGCAATTTATTTCCACACCAGTTTAACCTTGCACCAGCAGGTATGCAAAGCTGGTTAACACAAAACTTGTTTCTGTGATTTAATATCATGCCTGTTAGTCTAGCAAACCTGCGTTGTGACAAGCCATAGCAAGCAGTAAAACATGCTTAGTGTATCTGTATTTTTAGGCTATTTGCTGGTTATTTTGTAATTTAAAACAGCTGTGATACCCTAAGCTGGCTTTTCATTCAAATGTCGATCACTTTCGTCTTTAATAAAATAATTTTCAAATACTTTTGGTTTGCTTTGCTATACTTGTATGAAACTGCTCATGAAGCTGCATGCATGTGGGCTAAAATTGCACTTGCACGTATACTGCAATGATTCCACCAGCAGTATTACTGACCATCTCTGGGAAGGTCACCCATACACTTCCACGACTCTGTCGCCATAAGCATCACGGGACTCTTTAAAAAGGGGCGTCCTCACAACTCTTGTTACAGGGTCGCGATGATCATCAGGCAGGGGTCCCGTGACTCTCTTTTTTCTTTCGTGGCAGTCAGTGCTGACTCTAAGGAGGTAGTCACCCATATTCTACTGTGACTACTGCGACGGGGTCCGTGTGACCCCCTTTCAATAAGAGTAGCGTGACTCTGCGAAAGGGGGTCGATGAAGAGTCAAATCTGTGGCAAGTAAATACCCCCCAAAGAGGGTCACAGGGACTCCTTTTTTTCTTAGTGTGTACAGGCGCCTTCTCAATATAACCATTCGTGACGGAGTACGGCTGACGTGTTTTTTTCTATCCGCTTTCTGTGCTGTCCGTGATTTTTTTACGATATCTAGCCGATTTGTGTCCTGACACCCGTATTTGAAACGCCGAGGTGTGCTTTAGAGAAACAGGAATAGCTTTATTTGGCCATAGCCGGGGCCATTAGGCAGGTGATGTCTTCTCCGTCGTCCGCCGACCGTGCGCGCCAGATCATCGTGTACTTGGAGCCCGGGTCACGCAAGCCGGCCTGGCAACGCTATACGCTGGTGATAATACGAAGGATTGGATGGGATCGGAGCCTGCTTATTGCGACGCTACCACAGGCCACATGATGTGGGAGAGCGATGCGTGAGGGGCGGGCATAAGAATGCGGACATGCGTCTAGGTAGGTGTGAGGGAGGATGGCGGACATGATTCCAGGTGTGGGGAAGGAGCCGGTCTGGAGTTGGGGATACGTGAACGCTAAGAATAGGGTTGGAAATGGTTAAGGAGGTGGAACGGTGGTAGGCTAACAACGGCAATGGGTTTGGGTGCCCTCGTATGTGTGCAGCCTGTCGCGTAAAGTATACTATATGACTGTTATATGCGACGTCATCGAGAACTCGGGAGACGAAAGCTCGAGCAGCTGAATTTGCGGAAGTGTTTCTTATGAAGCGTTATCTAACACCCCACTGGTTATATGCGTAACTCTGGGCTAATCACTTTGCCAGAATAAGAGCTTCCACTGCGAGGTATGCACTAGAGCTTTGGCCAGATGTTTCCCTTCAAAGCCTTACAAGGTTAACCTGCCGCCCTAGCTTCATGTAAATGCGGCCGCAAAATAAAACGGACCAAGGGAGTGTTTCGCCAAAACTATTATGGCGACACCATCCAATCAAGCGCCTTCTGTCGATATAGCTGAGTGCGCATGCGTGTCCCTCGCAAGTCAGTCTATGTCGATTTTCTTGATTTCGTCGGCAACACCTCGTTGCTCTCGGATATTCAAGGAACCGGTTGGTGCATCGTGAGGCGCACCGAGAACGATTTTTTGCTGTGGCCGGCAGCCTGCAGCATGTTTCGAGCCCGTGTACAGCTTCGAGATAAGATGTGCATAAGAAGCTAGGTTGTAATCATTGTTCGCTCGAAAGTATACTGGCATTAGAACAAGTCAAAGAAATATTTTTGCGTCATTAAATAGCTTCCGTTCGGTACGTAACGAAAGGAGGGCAGATATCAAGCATTACGGCGCCGCTTGTCTTTATTTTACGTTTGGTTTTCTTCCAACAAATCGTGCACTTACATTTACAATATTATAACGATTAATCGTGATAACTTTACTAAATCCGCATTACATGTAACACGGTAGGTAAATTTTAAACTTTTTTATTCCGGCTTTGGTTTCGTTTTTGGGGAGCGTCTTATTTTAATCGTCGGGTGAGGCGGGGTATCAGAAACGTTTTTGGTTTGTGAGTTCGTTTTTTACATTTCTTTCCCTTTTACTGGTTTTAAAATTTTACTTTGCCCAAGTACCTATATTCACACTATTATAACGGTTAAAGTCATTAACTTTGCCAATAATGCATGTATGCATTTGCCAGCGAAGGACCCGTATACGCCCTACCCTATCCCGACAGCAGACGCCGGAAATGAAAGTGTCGAGCCAAAGGCTGTAGAGTGCCGCTAGCTTGGTTCGCTTTATTTATTGGCCGCCAGTAGAAATAGTGCTATAGAAGTTAAGACCTGTGTCCGTTGACGAAATTACACTGCAAAGCATGACGTTAACCCAACGTTCAGTGTTTAGGGTTAAAGTTAAGTAACTTTGAAGTTGAGCCTGACGACTTTCCTAGCCATGTCATACTAATTGTATATCAAACTACGGGTACCGGTACATGACGTTAGGCTTCAAAAAGAGACGTTAGACCTAACGTGGGATCGTCGCTTACCCGCGTCGCCGCCTACTGCTACAGCGAATCACCGTTTCCGCAAGCAGGTTATATTTCGGAAAATACACGAGGGTTCTGAGTCTTTCCCGTATTTCCCATCTGTGGAACCTGCTTAGCTGGCTAACTATTATCTCGCACTAACAATCCGGCTGTAATTTAAATTTCATATGACCTCTTCGCTATGATTGACCGCAACATCATCATACTTTACAAAACCAAAATGTAACGTGCGTAATTTCAAAAGCCGGCACAAAATTGCCTGAATATGAACTCCGCGGTTCTGCCAATTCTTTGCCAGTCGTACTAACCCACTCATAAAATAAAGTTCCTCGCCATCGAGCCTACAATGTCCTACACCTTGACTGCGTTTTGGGGGGGGGAGGCGGGGGGAACAATATGGTAGAGCCACCTTCTGAAAAACTTCCTTCATGGCTCAATGCCAGTGCTACCAAAACAGGTAGAGGTAGAACAAACTTTATTAACAGTGAAGTCGAGCGGGATCGTGGACCACACCCTTTGGCGTAGGCATTCACCACGTCTGCAGCCTGTTGGAGGCGGTTCTGCATGGTTCCTGCGGACCCTTTGCTTACCCAGATAGTGATATCGTCGGCGTAAATGCCGTGCTTAATGTCCGGGATTTTGTTCAACTCTTTTGGCAGGTTTATCAGGGCTATATTGAAGAGTATTGGAGACAGGACAGCGCCTTGCGGCGTACCCCTACCTCCGCTTATCAAGGGGTCGGATCGCAGGTCGCCCACCTTGATGACAGCTTGCCGGCCCGTAAGAAAGTCGCGGACGTATCCGTACATTTTTTCGCCGCAGCCGAGGTAGCTGAGGTTCGTTAGGATGGCGGCATGAGCAACTTTGTCGAAGGCCCCCTTGAGGTCTAACGTGAGGATGGCCTTGGGCGTGGTCTTACTGGCCGATTCGAAGATGTCGGTTTTCAGTTGCAGTAGGATGTCATGTGTTGAAAGGTGAGGACGAAACCCGAACATCGTATGTGGCATTTGTTCAGTTCTTTCTAAATATCTTTGCAGCCTGTCTAGAACAACGTGCTCCATAACCTTCCCGACGCAGGAGGTGAGAGAGATCGGGCGGAGGTTGTCGACGCATGGCGTCTTGCCCGGTTTTGGTAGAATCTCACCTCTGCCTCCTTCCATGCAGTCGGGAGGATGCTGGCAGTCCAGCACTCATTCATGTAGGAGGTCAAAGCACCGATGGAAGCATCGTCTAGGTTCATTAAAGCGCTTCTGCGACCAGTTCCCTTACCGTTATTGATACGTGAAACTTGAGGAACCAATCAATAAATGCATAAGAACCGTCATGGTGGAAATGGATCATAGACCTCTTAAAAAGTGTAAAAACGGATATATATCCCCACCTATTTGCTCGCGCCGTCTTTCAGACTCCAGAAAGTTGCATGGCTCAATGCCAGTGCTACCAAAACAGTCATTAAAGCGCTTCTGCGACCAGTTCCCTTACCTTTATTGATACCTGAAACTTGAGGAACCAATCAATAAATACATAAGAACCGTCGTGGTGGAAATGAACCATAGACCTCTTAAAAAGTGTAGAAACGGTTATATCTCCCCACCTATTTGCTCGCGCCGTCTTTCAGTCTCCAGAAAGTTGCATGCTAAATTGAAATTATTTCCGTCAATTTCTTTGAAGCTCCTTGAAATTACCCAACTATATAAAATGCTGGCTTTTCTGTGAGCTAGAATACATGGGCTCCACAAAAATCCGTTCTCTGTCCCTTTAAGAGAATGCTCATTCGGCTTCATTCAATGGTTGCGTAATTTCAATCTTATTAATTGTGCCGATTTTATGCTGGAATGCATCCAACGGCTGCCACGCTTCCGGTCCGGCATCAGAAATCCTGGACAATTTCTGAAAGAAATGTGAACACCATGTGGTCGCCTGGAAGCTCTGTGGACCAATGGCTGCCCACAAAGACGTCGTCATCTACATGAGCCACGGCTTGTGTTCTCAGCAAGCCGTAACGGAAGGTTTAACCAGTGGAAATTTTGATTCCAGAGCTGTGCAACTTACTGCTTCACTCGAAAAGCTCAGCGTAGAAGTGTCTTCCTTTCAGTCATACTTTGAACGATGCATCGCTTCTCTTGTTGACTCGTGGACTGCAGCGCTGACGACACACTGCCCGACGTTAGAATCAATACAGAGTTTAGACAATGCCATCAGAGCCAACGGTCGCCTCAGCAGGAACTTTCTCATAGAAATTGGCGCATCGCTACAGGTGAAGTTAAACGCCGACACAACCGAGACCAAAGTACCCTGCAGGAGGTTGAAAATCAGGTTCATGGGCTGATGACTGCCCAGAACCGCATCGGGGTTGAAGCAAACGTCGAAGTTTCCACCGCTGTTGCAGGCATTAAACAGTGCATTAAGACTCTTACTGAGTCATGCCTACATGAAAGGAACGCCATGCGACAAGATCTGCTGAGAGTCGAAAAAGTATCTGCGATCGCGTCCAAACTGCTCTCGATACTGAAAACCACTTCGCAGCATCTTACAAGAACATCAGCAACGAGGTTATCTCCTTACACAATGTTGCGAGTTGTTATTAGACTACCAGCAAAACACTTTAAAATCAGTGGAGATTTGATTCGTAGTCTTAACTCAAAGAAAAATCAAAAGAGCTTTATTCAGCCCAAAATTTTGCTGAGAAACCCCAGTACTTTTACCGGTACTGTATACATCCCGGAGTTCAAATAGAAACAACGGGGGATTCTCAGTCGCTTGATATGGCTTTCTTTTTAGGAAAATTGAAGTTTGACCAGGTTGTCACATGGCCTATAAAGAAGAAAGTTTGCTTAGTGGTGCTGCATTCTACTGAGAAGGATGGCGTTAGTTCGATTTTCTTGACACAGCTCTTTGGGATTTGCCAGGGTTAAGAAGGGCCGCTAATAAACACCCGGGTATACTGAGCGGTACTGCGCTCTCTGTTAGTGACTTAGAGAAAGGGGGCTTCGTAAAGGATGATAAAGTGACGTTGAAGTTCGAGGTGATGCCTTAAGAGAATAGCAATCTTTCTGTACAAATTTCAGTGTAAAGTCCCCATAGCACGTACGTTACAGGTCTCCGTGTATCCGACCAGAACTTGGCATCGTATCAACTATCCCGAGAACATTTCAGTCCTCCCACACAAATCTACTGTTTAAAAAGCCGCCAATATTGCGTCTGTAGTAGAACCTATAAAATCAAGTGCAGCTGCAAAAGGTATTTCTCTTTTCTTCGAAACGAGTAAAAATTGCATTGTTTATGAGAAGCATGTTTAATAATTAAAAGTTTAAAATAATAGTAAATGATCTGGGAAATATTACACAAAGCAACTTTAAAATTATCCAAAAATTATATTATTGGTAAAGTTGATTTGTCGTCAAACTCCGCCAACCGCACTTCCTTTTTCACCTGGTACGAGAAATGTAACGACTGCTCATTTGAGACGAAGTTCAGCATGCTGAGCACGGGACGCGGGTTCGATTCTCGGACTCGGCGGCCGTTTTTCTGATGGAGGCAAAAAGCAAGAACACCCATGTGTACGAGATTTCGCCGCATGTTAAAGATTCCCGGGTGGTGAAAATTAATCCGCAGCCCTCAACAACGGCGCGCATCATCTCCTGCGTTACTTCGGCGTGCTAAACCCTACAATCAATCAATGAATCAATCAATCAATCAATCAGTCAATCAATCAATCGAAGTTCAGTAGCACTACCCAGCAGAAAATAGAACAAGCCATAAATTTGCAAACTTGCCTCACTTATGAATCCCTTCAAAGCCCTACAATTCCTTCGAGATGTGCTTTTCTACGTATTTAACATTTTTGGTTCAACAATGTCAACCCTAGTGTTTGTCGGATCACATATCCTCCGTTTTTAACCCAGTGGGAGGGTAGAAGATCCCTGATTACAACGTACTTAAGAGGAACCTACATGTGTGTAGACCACTGCACAAAACCCATCAAAGAGACACATCACCATCAACGCCAGCGCGAAAACGACTTACTGTCATTTAATAGTCTATCTCCCTGCCTCCCGTCCTTCTGAGGGACATTACAACCTGTCTGAACGTGTGAAAATTTCAAGTAGTCGAACTACTTGAAATTTTAGGGGCGAAGCTCCTTAGGGCGTGGGTCTGTCCATCCTCGACGTATGTATGTAGCCACCTCTAGTTTAGTTCTTGGATTGTTTACTAGATGGCGTGGCTACCTCTAGTTTAGTTCTGGGATTGTTTACTAGATGGCGGTACTTGTATATGATGAAAAGATGCGCTTGGATTGTTTACTAGATGGCGTGGCTACCTCTAGTTTAGTTCTTGGATTGTTTACTAGATGGCGGGGAGCGTTGTACTAAAATCCGTTCGCTGTTGGCGCGCGCTCGGAGTCGCCCGATGGATAAGGCTGCAGATGTGCGAGCCCGCGAGGCAGAAGCGCTCCGTGAAGCTGCGCGACGCCGCCGCCAAGATCCTGCCGTACGAGAGCGGGAGGCCGAAGCGTGTCGTCTGGCTGCGCGACGACGCCGCCAAGATCCCAGCGTTCGAGAACGAGAGGCCCAAGCGTCACGGCAACGGCGCGAGGACCCTGCCGTACGCGAAGCGGCACGGCTGCGGCGCGAAGAGGATCTCCAAAACGTCAGAGAACGGGAAGCGGCGAGAAAGCGCGCGTATCGGCAGGCAGACCCCGATGCAGTGAGAGCTCGTGAGGCGTCTGCAAAACGCATCAGGCGAGCTCAGCCCCAAGGTGCCGACGCGCGGTTTAAGCGAGACTTTCTAGACGTTACGTTCGGACACAGATGTAGTGGGCGAACTTTCACTGAAGAGTCACGGTTTTACCGAGGATTTCCCCTCAGGAGCTTCGCCCACTCATCATCATTCACCCCGTGGATATGCTGTGAATTTTTTTTGTCGAAGTATGTCTTCGGTGGCCATAAGTACACATAGTTTTATACATGTATGGCTGAATTCACAATAAAGCAAATATTCGTCTTTACTGTTTTGCAGCCTTGTATCGTTTAGTATCAATTATTTACCTTACAGGAGTAGCCCATTATTTTGTGCGGTAGAAAAGGCAGTTGGGCCGAATATAAAATAGGCCGATCTCCCTGCTAGCAGCCGGGCGGTGACTTGAATAGAATGCACATTTTAAGCCCGCTACCGCACGTGCAAAGAACCCGTATTGAGGGGTAGAGGAATTGGCGGGGCCGAACAGGGGAGCAGTAAAACCTCTTTTCAGGAGATCCTTGTGGGTGGGGAGCCTTTTTAGAGGCAGCCATCCCACATCCTGGCTTCTACCAATTTCTAAATCCGCAGCAGCTGATCTCAAATCTTGAAGTTGGACGAGTACGTCCCCCAGTATAATGAACCTGAGTGTTCCTGACTGTACACGGAATTTTTATTGGGCGGCATGTTGACTTTGGAGCATAAAGTGCATTCGTGTTGGACGCCGATACGTGCTTGTTTGCGGCAAGTCTGATCGTTTCACATGAATATTTGTTATTTTTGCGTGGGGAAACGGAAGGGTCCTGCGAATGGGTCTAATGTCCTGTTACTTCCTGAAAGTCATGACTTGTAAGTGTTGTAGGTTCAGGGGAGTCTACTGCCTGCATCCTGTTTGGCGCCACCTCAAGCCTTTTAGTGGTATAGATGATTGCCTTCCGGGGCCACGCAAGGTCCACATTGTGTACTCAATGTGACGGTGAGTGGAGACACCGTGTATCACGAGCACCACAACTCCCTATTTGACGAACCGTGTCAAGGGGTTATAAGGTAAAGACATAGAAGCGTCATGTGGTGACCACAGAAGCCCTGGTCAATCTGCGGCCGACGGGCTCCCTGCCCACTAGGCAGAGCGCCCCGGGACCTTGCCGGTTGCCAGGATGCCACGAACTGTTGGCCACCGCTAAACAAGCGCTGCCAGTCTACGCATGCTCACCTTCAATCTTATCTCCCTCTCGCCTCTTCCCTTGCCTTTCGTTCTTATAAAAACCCAAGCCGGACAATAAACGATCTCTTTTGCCCCGGCCTATCATTCGTGCATTTCCGGGCGCGGCCCGGCTGCGGGGCAGGTTGTAACAGTGGCGACGAGGATGTCAGCATAGAACGAGATCCCAGCTGCTTCCTGAAGGCGGGCAAGCAGCCACCCCACCGGCAGTCATGAGTCACCGCCTCCCGGAATTCAACGACGACACAGATAAGTGGCAAGCATATCTCGTGAAGGTTGAGGCATATTTTGAAGCAAACGAAGTCACTGACGATGCCAGGAAAAGAGCCTTGTTTGTCGCCCCACTTGGGTCGAGCACGATTGTGGTGCTATGCGGTAGAGTTGCACCGCAGAAGCCAAACGCACTCAGGTACGACGCGGTCGTGAGTTTTAAGCGAGTATTATGACCCACGACCAAATGAAATTGCAAAAAAGCTTCAAATTTTTGTACCGAAACCAGCAGTAAGGAGAGTCGATTCACGCATTCATTGTGGAAATATGGCGCCTTTCGCATAACTGCAACTTTTCGTTCATGCTGGATAGGATGTTAAGGGACCGTAACGTGTGCGAGGTACGTTCAAGAAATTTGCAAAAGCAGCAGCTCGCAAAACCTGAGTTGACATTACAAGAAGCAGAGGCACTTGCGTTGGCAGCAGAAAGTGCAGAATTAGATGCGGAGAACATAAATCGAGAAACGGCCCCTGTAACAGTGTCGGCAATGAAGGAGCAACGCTGGGTGCAGCGAGGTCAGAATAAAAACGACGGCGGAAAGCCATGCGAGTGCTGCGAAAAGCGTAATCATACGCGCGCGACCTCTTCAATGCGTGGCAGGCACTGTTACAAATGTGGAAAACAAGGGCACTTGGCACGAATGTGCCAAAGGATCGACAACTCGTTCAATGTAACAGTCCAAACCGACGACAGTGACAGCAGCGCGTCGCAACTTTGGTCCGTAACCCGCCGCGGTGGCTCAGTGGCTAAGGCGTTGCGCTGCTGAGCACGAGGTCGCGGGTTCGATTCCCGGCCGCGGCGGCCGCTTTTCTGATGGAGGCGAAAAGCAAAAACGCCCGTGTGTACGAGATTTCGGCGCACGTTAAAGATCCCCAGGTGCTCAAAATTAATCCGGAGTCCTCCACTACGGCGCGCCTCATCGCCTGCGTTGCGTCGGTGCGTTAAACCCCACAATCAAATTAAATCAAATCAAACTTTGGTCCGTAACTTCGAAGAATTCATTGGTGCCACCGATTTAGGAAACGTTCACCTGGAACGGCGTAAAGCTGAAGATGGACGTAGATACCGGCTCGCCCGTATGCGTCATTCCTAGAGCAACCTACAAAGCCCACTGTCATCAGTGGCCGAAGCTGCAGGAACCGAAGATAAAGATGGCGTGCTATTTGGGGAAGCTACCCGTTCTCGGAGTACTGTCAATGCGTGTGTGCCACAAATCAGCGGAAGTTGATTGTAACCTAATCGTCTTGGACTGCGAAGGTCCTCTCCTGTGCGGTCGTGATTTGTTGCAGAAACTACCAGAGCAGGGCGCAGCAGTGCTCCACGTAGCTGTGCCACCACTCGAGTCGACCCAGGGGTCTCCGCAAGTGCCTGCTGTGTTGGACCGCTACTCCGACCTGCTTCAACCGCCTCTCGTTTGGGATTGCTTCGGCACCGGCGATATTTCAAGGGCGGATTTAATCAATCCTGTATTGCTTGCCTCGGATGCGAGCGTATCTAGATGACGTGTTAATAGCGGAAGAAGGTGACAGCCAAGACCGAAATCTGATGTCTGTGCTCGAGCGCTTTTGTGAACATGGCATTAAGCTTCGTGCTGATAAGTGCCGTGTTAGCCAGCCCTCGGTTACATATCTCGGTCACCGTATCGACGCGAACGGACTGCGTCTCATGGAAAAGAATGTGGATGCTATCGGGCTAGCCCCCTCCCCACAGAACGTCGGTGAGCTACGCTCATTTCTGGGCATGGTAATCTTTTATAACAAGTTCATGCCCAACTTGTCTACCATTCTAGCACCGTTGTACAAACTGCTGGAAAAGGGCGCTAAGTGGACGTGGAGCACCAAAGAAAAGAAAGCCTTTGTCCAGGTGAAGAATGCGTTGTGCACGGCACCCGTACTGACTCATTTTGACCGGAACCGTGAGCTCTACTTGGAGTGTGATGCGTCTCCGTACGGAATGGGTGCTGCACTTTTTCATCACACCGAAGGCGAGAAGCTACCCGTAGGGTTTCGATCGAGAACGCTGACAACTGCCGAAAGAAAGTACTCTCAGATCGAGCAAGAGACGTTGGCCTTGATATTTGGTGTTACTAGGTTTCGGGACTACCTGTTAGGGCAAGAGTTCACTCTGGTTACGGATCACAGGTCGTTGCTGGGGCTGTTAAGGCACGACCGTCAGACCCCCGTCATGGCGGCAGCCAGAATCCAAAGATGGGCGCTACTACTTGGTGCATAAAAGTATAAACTGCAGTACAAGCTCGTAAAATTTATGCTCAACGCAGATGCATTAAGCCGGTTACCCCAATCTTCAAGCCCTCACGCAGTCAGACTGCGTACTGTCAAGTTTGTGCAGGTACGTCATCCAAGGTTGGCCGCAACGCACTGCTGAAGAAAGCACAGAGATGCGGGAGTACCACAAAAGGCGGCACGAGCTGTCCGTGCAGTATAACTTGCTGCACTGGGGCCATCGTGTTGTGGTTCCGGCGGAAGCCAGGAAGAAGCTACTGAAGTTATTACATGGAGCTCATCAAGGAGTTTCTGCAACGAAGGCAGTTGCACGGTCAAAATTTTGGTGACCTGGCTTGGACCACGATATTGAGCGCTTAGCCGCTGTGTGTCAGAATTGCGTACATGCGTTGCCCATGCCACCCGCGCAAGCACCCATCCGCTGGCCAGAGACACAGGAAAGATGGTCGCGACTGCATGTCGACTTCGCGGGACCGATCCAAAACAAGATGCTGCTTGTCGTCGTGGACACTCACACTAAATGGATTGAGGCCATTCCCCTGGCTCACGCGAACTCGCGCAGCACAGTTGAGGCCCTGCGAACGATGTTCAGTAGATTCGGTCTGCCACACACGATAGTGACTAATAATGGCACGCCGCTCCCGTCAGGACGCTCACCATCAGCGAGGTTGTTGAGTTACAGGCTCCGCACACGACTAGACATGTGTTTTCCTCCCAGGAGCCAATCACCAGGAGATGTTCACTCTGCTGACAGCGCCGGGTAGAACTTTGCACAGGGAGATCCTGTGTACCTTCACAATTACGGCCGTGGTGACAAATGGGCACCTGGGAAAGTCCGGTCAACCTCGGGTGCACGCATCGTGTCTGCCGACACGGAGAACGGGCTTGTTCACCGGCACATGGACCAGCTCAGGCGGAGAAGCATCGAACAACCTTCGACCTCACAGGATCTCGCTAGCCCCCAGATAAGCCCGGACCCGCCAGTACAAGACCGCGAAGCTCCAACGGCTACTTCCCCCGTCTTGCGGAGCACCCGCCCTAAGAGCTACGACGTTCTACACGTGTCAAGAAGCCAGTGGAGCGTTATGGATTCTAAGGAATGAGTAATGCCACGAACTGTTGGCCACCGCTAAACAAGCGCTGCCAGCAGTCTACGGATGCGCGCCTTCAATCGTATCTCCCTCTCCCCCCTTTCCTTGCCTTTCGTTCTTATAAAAACCCAAGCCGGACAATACACTCTCTCTTTTGCCCTGGCCACTCTGTGCATGCATTTCCGGGTGCGGCCCAGCCGCGGGGCAGGTTGTAACACAGGGTAACCCCACTATACCGTGCACTACTCGTTCCGACCTTTTTTCTATGACGTATGGTCAATCAAATTTTCTCCAGAAAACGTAACTGGTCCCTGAAATGAGGCCGCACCGAAGCATCTTCACCACTCTCAACCATAACCACAATGCCTACTGCCAGGCGCGACACAGCAGTATTCATTCTGCACCTCACAAAAGCCTTCGATCGGGTATCTAGAATATACGACCCCTGGGGAACAAACCTGCAACTACATGCGTGGGTTCCTCAAGGCGCGCACGGCGTTTCTCCAGGTAGGTCTCAAATCGAAAATTCTCATTGCCCCTTACATTGTGAACCTGCCAAAAGTATTATTTTCACCCCTCCTATTTAACGTTGCCATCGCTATTATTCCACAACGGCTTGAATACTCCACTTTCACACAGCCTATATGAGGACGATGTAACGCCGTAGGTAATAGGCGGTTGTGACACACACATTCAGGACACCTTCCCGCAAGGCGCCCAAGCGTTTGCCGACGGGTATCTTCTGGCGGGTCTTGCATGCCCACCCGCTAAGGCAGAGTCGCTCTTTCCGCCGTCTAGATTCGGATCGCAAACGCCCCCAAGCATCGCAGTTTTATAGCAAAGCTTTCTAGCTCTACAAGCCAAGGATTCTTTTATTGCGTGCGGAACAACAAACTTCCAACGCATTGCAGACGGTTGCGGGGGGGGAGGGGGGGTGAGAGGTGGGGAAAGTATCATTCACGGGGCGCGCTAGATGGCGCGGCGAATTTACCCAGCGTTCCCCGCACCGAAGTGCCTGTACGCCGGCAGCGGCGTCGGTGGAATGGATTTGTCGTCTGCTTTACGGGCGGTTGTTTTAGGGCCTGTTTTGGCGGTGCTTTGCGTCCATAGCGTGGTCCATTCACATGCTTGGTTAACTTGTTCGACAGCAACTCCAGGGTAAACCGCACCCCACGGAATTAAGTGGTCGTACGCAAACATACCTTAATGATTGGTGTTACAGGGCGGGAAAAGAAAATTGTAGAGACCACATACAGATATCTGGCCTCTAGAGAAACGCTACCTTTATCGCACTGCTTGCCACGAATGGGACTCCATTTTTTTTAATTGGTGATTACTCATTCGGTTGTGTTTTAAGACGTATTACAAAAGGCGAAAGTGGCAACTTGTTCTGATAAACAGCGATTATAAAAGTTCCCTCAGCTTTCTCGCAATTCTCAAACTTACTAAATAATTAGTTTAAACCGGTATCAATTGAAATCACTAAGCTCACATGCCGAATTGTTTCCGTGTCTGCGCTTGTGTTCCGCGGTTATGTGGCCCCGAGTTGGCACATTTGGATGTCTAGGCTCCGCTGTCTTACCCTTCAAAAGACGCTCCCCTCGGTTTTCTGTCTCCCGACCCACAGTCGGGCTACAGCGGCGTCTTCCGCCACTCTAGCCCGGTTGTGCCCGACGCTGCTGCAGCGTTCGAGACGCCACCCCCGAAAATCCCAGGTAACGGCTGGCAGAATCTCCGCTTTCACTCTTTCTAGAGCCACGGGTTCGAAATCAAGTGACGTCGCATGGGGAAATGTTAAGGGTGCCATTTGAAGCTTTGCTTTCGAACCACCTTCACAGCTTGTATTGCAGCCAATTTTGTTTATAGGTGGTCACCTGAATCCAAAGGGGCGTGCTCTGAAGTGCTGGTAATACAACGAAACACCGACTTCTCGCAATTACGTTCTCATGTAAAGGAAACAATTGAGCTACTTAAGCGAATGTTTGGTAGTAATTACAGACTTAAGGAACAGGAGAGACTACCACTCGTACAGACCTTTGTAATCAGCCGGATTACATACTCCCTTTTCTACCTCCGGCTGACCAATGCCAACCTGGCCGAAGTTAACGATCACATCAGGAGGGCAGGGCTGCACTTCAAATTCCCCAGAACGCACCCACTGCGCACATGATCGCCTAGGGATCCACAATACGGCTCAGGAACTGATTGAAGATCATCACATCAATCAGCTCCACCGACTTTTCCTTACTTCCACTAATGAACCCATAGTAAATTTGTTTGGGCCTCGGCGTTCCCCAGATCTCCATCCCACGGACCGGCCACGCCTGTCTGCCCGTTCCTCCCCTCCCTCGGAACATGCGCCACGAGCACGTCCGAGCTCGCAGGGAAGGGCCAGGGAGAGCACTGGCAAAGAAGTTGCCCATGCACCCAGACGCGATTTGTGCTGACGCGGCAGAATACCGCCCTCACGATGGCTACGCCCTCGCGGCTAACAACAAACCGAATCATCCGCCCTGTTCCCTGTTTCATCGTGCGTACCCTTTTCCCACCGGTGGCGGAGCTGGCTGCAATAGCACTCGCGTTAACAACAACAACCCGGCCTTCTCTGACAATTGTGATCATAGATTCCAAAACGGCCCTTCAAATTTTTTTCCCATTGGTCCCTTGGTCTCTTTGCGTCCCCACTTCAAAAAACATCGGCTGCAAACATTCTGTAAACATTCACGCGTGAAGGTGGTTGGAAAGAAGAGATTCAAACGACACCCCCAACATTTGCCCATGCGATGCCACTTGAATTCCCACACGTGGCTCTGCAAAGAGGGAAACCACAGATTATGCCAGCCGTTACCTGGAATTTTCGGGGGCGGCGTCCGGAACGCCGCACAAGCCTCGGCCACGGCCGGGCTAGAGCGGCGGAAGCCGCCACTGTAGCCAAGCCGTGAGTCGGGCGAGAGAAAACGGAGAGGACCGTCTTTCGAAGGGTGATACAGCGGAGCCTAGCCATCCTGTTGCGGTTCCTTTTGGCTACACCACCGCGCGACAAAAGCGCAGACAGTGAAACACTTCGGCATGTGCACTTAGTGATTGGTGCCGATTTAAACTAGTTACTTTAGTAGGTTTGAGAATGGCCAGAAAGCTAAGGAAACCTTTATAATCGCTATTTATCAGTAACTTGCTACTTTCGACTCTTGTAATACCTCTTAAAACACAACCTAATTGGTATTCACGAGTTTAGAATTGGTATTCACTGCTTGCCACGGAGCCCCATTCGTGGCAAGCAGTGCGCAAAAGGTAGCGTTTCTCTAGCCATCAGATGTCTGTATGTGGTCTCTGCATTTTGTTTTCCCGCCCTGTAAACCAATCTTTAACGCATAATCGCCCCACAACCACTTAATTCCGTCGGGTGCGGGTTACCCTGGAGGTGCTGTGGAACAAGCTCATTAAGCCATGCGAAGGCACCGCGCAATGGACGCGAAGCTACTGCGTCAAAACAGGCCACAAAACAACCGTCGCTAAAGCAGATGACAAAGCCGTACTCCCGCTGCCACCGTGCAGGCACTTCCTCAAGGGGAACACTGGGTAAATTTGCAGCGCCATGTCTAGTGTTCTGCATGAGTGATACTCTCGTCCCCCCTCCTTCCCCCGCCGCCTCCCGAGAGATGGGAGTTTGTTGTCACGTACGCCACGAAAGAACCATAGTCTGGCAGAGCTCGAAAGCTTTGCTTTAACATCACTGAACCTCCCCGTTCGAACATAATTGATCCCCGAGGCACGCTGGTCTGGGAGGGAACGAGGAAGCCGATAATGTGGAATGAGGACCACCTACCAACCCGATCCGCTAGGGACGGACTAATCCCCAATCACGACGTAGTCAGGCATTCCCTCCTCGTTTGCCATCATTATCCCTCATCCATGCCTGGCCAGCTATTAGCAACGCCTCTGCCATCTGCAAACCAATACCCCGATTTACCAGGCAATACTCCGCAGCTTCTATTCCGCACAGTGTCACTCCCCTAAATGCCTTTTTTGCGGCGATCTGGTTACGCTTGACCACTCCGTGACGGTGAGCTCCCGAAAATCCCTTCCCATAGGTTATAGTTATAAGCATTGGGAGAAAGCAAAAACGCCCGCGTGTTGAAGATCCCGTTGAAAATCCCCAGGTTGCGAAAATTAATCCGGAACCCTCCACTACGGCACGCCTCATCGCCTGCGCAGCGTCAACGAGTTAAGCCTCATATTCAATCAATGAATGAGCATTGCGCGTGTGCAATGGGGAGCTTGGACCTGGAAGCACCAACACTTCTGGTCACTAGGGCTGCCACCAGACTTAAACAGGCGGCGACCACGCACCGCTCACCCCCGTACTCAATAAGTGTTTCTCTCACTCCACCTCTCCCACCATGAGTTTCCCTTAACCGCACAGATAGTCTCGCTTCTATAACATAATCGGCTGAGAAAACCCTGCCTCTTAACATTCAGTATTTATTTTCAAATGTCATGAAGGCATCGTTGCTGAATCATACAAAGCGAAAAACAGTGTCGAAATAACTAAGAACAAGCCGCTAACCTCCTTGTCCAAAGCCGCAGCATCTTCTAGACACAGATACCCCCCCCCCCAACTAGAGCCTAAGGCGGGGGTGATCACTGAGCGAGACCTGATGAATGAGACAGATGTATACCAGCTGAAAGGCCTAAGCCATCGGAGTATTACAGCAGTGAGGCGCACCGCGATGCGAACAGACAAGAAAATAGCGTGCTCACATTTCATTCTGAGATTAAACCTCTCGACACTCTCAGAACACTCAAATACAAGCTTCGCTCAGTGTTCCATCCGTCCCTTCATACCACACCTATAGGCGCTGTTTCCAGTGCCAGCTGTTCGGGCATGGCGAAACTCTTGTCGCGGCCGACCAATTCCTAAACCTACATATCGGCCGCTTGGTCATCCGCGACAAGAGTTTCGGCATGACCGAGCAGATGGCACTTGAAACAGCACCGATAGGTTTGGTCTGAAAAGACAGATGCACCACCTGTTGGGATAGACAATAGGTAGAATCTGGCTTCACGTTGTGGAGGCGGGAAGTTCGATTCTCCCCGGGCGCGACGTTTTTGTTTTTGTTTTTTTTAAGCTTTGGTTGGCGTATTTGAAAACTGAAATAAAATATTTTGGCAGAACAACCGCCTCTGCCTCAGGCAGAATCGTCAAAGCTCCTTCGCTGGGTCTGTTTACTGAACGCTGCCGTTGATTCTGGGCATGGAGGCTCAGTTAGCCACACTGAGAGCAACCCAGCGGCGGCGGGCGGCGTGTCTCAAAACATTTCAAAATAATGCTAAAAAATACATATACAATTTAAGCTTGTACAAATACTTGTGTTAAAAGGTTTCCGATACGTAAATAAACATTTAGGCAGTTACAGTAGCTGCTAGGTTTGCGGGTCACGTGACAGGGACACATATTGTAGTGCCAAGTTTCCACACTACGAACCGCCACCCTTCCGTTTTCAGGAAGTTTGCTGCCAAATTAAAATTATTTCCGCCAGTTTGTTTAGAAATTGCTTGGGGTTACCGGGCTATAGGGACCGGGCAGCTGGACGGGTGGCGCCACCACTCGGCGCTCCCCTCGTCAGTGGAATGAGCCGGTGCATTGGACTACACAGCCTCCCGTTGTTTTTTTCGTGTTTGCTTCGGTGCTTTGTATGTTTTGGTGGCGTTGTGAGCAGACATGTAAGATGAAACGAAGTCTAGACAGATGTGTTGGGTTCTTAGATGCAGTAATGACTGCGTAAACTTGTCGGACGCGTCTGAAGTTGGGTATCGCCTGCAATGGCATGAGCGCTTTTTGCCGCGACCTGCGCTTGACTCCACCCGTTCTGAGTGTGGAAAACTGCTATTATTAGTATTATTTTCTTCTTAAATGCACTAACGGCTACGCAAACTTATTGAATGCTTGTAAGGTTGGGGAAGGGCAACATTGACACGAGCGCTTTTTGCAGCGCTCTGCGCCTGGCTCCGCGCGATCTGAATAGGAATAAAACTATTAGCAATATTAGAATTCATTTCTACCACTTTAAATTATCTTCACTGGTTTCAATGACTACGGTTTCCACGCCAGCCTAGCGCTGGGATACCTCGATACGTGTGCTTTAAATAGAAAGGCACCTGCATACGAGATGGATTACCGAGTAGCCGTAGAAATGTTGCGGTAGTTTACACTTTCTGTAACCGTGAGCTTTGTACCTTCGGTTTTGGTGAGCGACGCTGTGACAGCATGGGAGCCTGAAAGCCGAAGTGGAAATGCCACGTTTGTCGTGGTCATTTTATCAAGAGCCAAAGTTATTCACCAACTCAACAGCCCAAGCTACAAACCATCCCTCCTCCCCTTCCCGTTTTACCACCTGCGTAGAATAAAGGCTGGCACCGATAGTTAAAAAATGTGGAAGTGTTAACGTCAGCCGGTGTTTTTTAATGCTTAAGTATTCTTTAGAGAGTACCTAAAAAAATCGTGCAATGCCTGGTGAAGACACCAAAAACGCGCGATTAGTTGCCTCAAATATGGGTGCGTGAGCCCGAGTCCTCCACCACAGACACATTTCCGACACGCTGGAAAAAGTTTAGATTTGGAGAGGGGGCATGGAAGTTCAAAATCAAAAAGCAAAATCATCTACAATGATTATGATGGTTGAACACAAAGCTTTCTTCGTGCGAAATCGAATGGCAAATGGTCATAGTCAAAGACGCTGTGATCAAAAGACCAAACTGCGTGCTGGTCAAATTCGAGGCTTAACTAGTCAAAGTTTATATCCAGAAGGCAACCAAGGAAACCCATGCGATAGAGCTTTGCGATAAACCATCATCGTCGTTAGACGGAGGTGTGCATGATTTTTCAAGCGTAGGTGGCAGCTTGTAAACCGACCGCAGTATTCAGTTGTGAAGCTGAGTACAGGTTTCGGGCACCCTCCTGTCTTGCGTCCTTCAGCCATGCAGGAATTGGTTTTTTAAAAACCATTTACCAACTAGCCAGCAACCATTGCAATTCTTGTAAAGCAATGCTTCTCCACGACAAGCAATAACGTTCTACTATCATGCGGTATTTATTCTATCAACGATTCCCGATGACTGTAGTAAGAGCATTTCTGTGAAATTAAACGCGTTTCAGCCGTAGGTAATGAAGTTACGGAAGCGTCGTCCGTCGCAATTTCTGTTTTGAGGTAAATCTTCGAAGACACCCCCCAACTTGTCTTTCGCTTGTGCACGACGTCGACGCCGTTTCGTCATCAACTGCCAAAGGCCAGCGCCGCAGCATTCCTAGATCGGTTGCACACACCGTCTTTGTGGGAGCATTTAGCGGCAATATACTCCTCCATTCGCGAAACTGCATGCAGGCATGAAAAAATTGCATGAAGCAACGAACTTTCACTTCCAGCTTACTTCCAGCTTGGCGAATTGAGCGTCGTCCGCTATTTGTAAATACTGAGTATGGGCGTAAATAACACACATGGCATGCCTCGTAAACGTCACAGCCACGCACAAGATTTACCGATCTGAAAAATGCACGTGGGGTTACGTACGCTTTGCAAGCTGCACCGCAGAAAAACGACAGAAAGACATGCACAACTTCGCTGCGCTGACCGCCACCGGCATTCCACTGACGAGCGGTTCGCCACGGGCGGCGCTGTTCGCTGAAACGACGGTGGTGCCATACAACGGCCGCCCGGTCCCTATATAAAACGCTGGCTTTCATATGAGCTAGAGAACATATACGCGACAAAAATTGGTTGTCTCTCCCTTTAAATTTACTATTGTGAGTGTTCTGCGTGCGTGTCTTTCCGTCTGTTAGTTTCGGTGGGCTTATTTGCGTTTGCAGTCTTTGTATCAGCTTTTGCGTCTTCCCTTCCATTGCTCATTTTCGCACCTCCTATGTTCATGTGAAGTACCATGCCAAGTTCACTGCCAGGTCCTCTTCTGGTCATAATTAAAGGCATCCTTCCCTCCCTCCTCTCCCTTCGGACCCTCTTTGTTACGTTTATAAATGTTTAGAACCAATACGAATATCGGAATGGAATACCACACCTGCCTGTGTACCCGTGTGCATGGCGCAACCAATACACTACCATGCTCGACATTGGCGCGAACGAGCGGCCATATAAGCAATATATAAATGGACGTCTGTCCGGAACGCATGTACATGCGCACTCTAACCAATTTTGAGGCGATTTTTTAGCTATTCGCTCAGCTAATTTAGACTCCCATATGTACCAAGACATGTCGTCACCGTGGACGTATTGCGACAAGGTCTTTCTCTTTTCGCGCGGTATTTCGGCGTGGTCTGGAAACGTAAAAGTCCCGCCCCATTCCTTCCATCAGCTTTTCCAACCGAGATCTGAGTGAGGATTCATAACCACAATGATTAAAAACGGCTCTACCGGAACGTAGACAGTCAGACGGCCCCGTCTCAGAGAAATGCTGCGGCGCTGAATATCGCAGTAGCAGATGGCGCCTGGAACCGCATGCTCTTGCAGATGTCACCAAAAAGCGAGGCATCCTGGGCAGTTACACTCCCGTGCTGCGAGAAGGTGGACAAAATGAGGGATCATCGCGGCGCGGGCGAAAATGCGATGTTTTGGTTTGCAATAATTCCGCTAATGTTCATCGCTCTAACATAATACTTGAAGGGAGTGCTTACAATGACATTGATTCACCTGAAAATGCAAACACCCATGTATCGGCAAGACCTCTTTCTGGGGCCCTTTAAATATTTCGCCGTATGTACATTCCCAAAGATGGCGGAGCCCCAAAACAAGGAGAAAAGTGTGGGAATCCGGCAACAAACTTTTCTACGAAATTGTGAGCTTTCCGCTACACGTAAAAATGTTATACCTTGCACAGAAAGCGTTTACCACTCAATCTAGCGACTGCGCTGGTTCATTTAGGCGCTCAAAACTCCTTTCAGTACTTCTATAAGTTGCCTCAGCGGGTTGTCGATTTCGCGACGTAAAGGTACCGCATTGGATTCCCGAGTCCTCCCTAACCACATTTTCAAGGCTTTCAGGTTTTTTTTGGTTTGACGGACGAACAAAGCTCGGCTTTAACAGCTCGGCTGTTAACAAGTTGTTGTAAAATATCGGCACTGTTTCGCCCTCACAGAATCTCAGCAGACTCAATGGCCTCGATAGATTTCTGCCGCGTCACACCTCGTTTTAAGTGCGAAGCACTTTTTAGTCGTGCCTACTCCTGCTTCCACCGCCGTCCTCCGTCCTCAGCCTAGCAACGGAGCTAGCTACCGTGCCTAGCAACGGCGCCGGATTTCCGACGCGTGAGGGCGCTCGCACAGCGCCTGCTCTCCCCCCTCGCCTACTCTCCTAAAGCCCCTTTACTACTTTCCAGCTCGCAACATCCGCTCTCGGCGCGCCAGCCAGGCCACTACACTATATAAAAAAAACAGCATCCGGCGCCAGGTTTCGATCCGAGGGCTTTCCGGCCGCAGCGCGACGCTCTACCGACTAAGCCACGGACGCCGATGTCAGTGTTAGAAACGCGCCTTATATCTTTAATGCATTCAAACTACGTCGTCAGCGGCGTGCGTTGGCGACTCAGCGGCGTTATAGCGGCTTGATAACTGCGTGGTGTACACGTGATACCACAAACCCGCTAGTTCTGCATTCTCTCACGTGACTGCGCCTCCTCTCCCTTCACTCCGGTCGGCGCTTCGCAGCTGCGGTGCGCTGCGGTGCGGTGCGCTCCTCCTCTCGAACATACACGTTAATTCACCAAGATTTCCGCAGAGGGACAAACGAGGCGTGTTAAGCCGAACGTGATCACGAGGGGGTGTTAATGTAACTAACGGGCAAAATGCCACCAAACTTCAACAAACTCCCCCGCGTAGCATCACCCCGTGCTTCGCACTTCCTAATACTCCCCTTCGGGGAAATGCGGGGGAATTTTTTTGCGTACGTTTTAAGCCATTTCTAAACAATGATCAGCATCCGCTCATAGAGAAACCCTGAGAAACGGCATTGTGCTATAGTGCAACGAAAGAGTCCTACCAAAATCTTGGCTGTACTTTCTAGATTTACCAAACAAGCAAAAATAAAAAAAAACTAAAGCGGCCACATTCTTGTTAGGCAAACTTCTTAACGGGTGCAGGGAAACTTGTACAGATAGTTAAATATATGTGGCTTTTATTTTGTAGCAAGGAAAAGGCAAAGAAAATGCAAAATAATTGCAAATTTTTTAATCAAGCATATAAAATTAGTTAGCAAAACACTGTAACAAAATATGCGCGTATGCTTATTTTACCCTTTACGTTTTTCTGTTAGATCAGTTGTTAAGTCAAGTTTTTGTAATACATTTTGCGGCCTTCACATAAGTTTGCACTGCCAAGGTGAATTATTAAGCTAACCGCAACCTGCACACTACTTTTCACCGGTCAATGAGGACTGCGTTTCCATCAACACATACATGCAAGAATAATAGGGCGTTAAGTGATGAGCTTCTGCACTAATACACTAAGCGCACCTGCGGCTGCAGCCTTTGTTCTACGACGCGCTCATGTTATTTTCACTGAAAGAACCGAACGACCGTGATATCCTGGAGGGTGCTAAAATCGCAGAAATAGTTAAAAATAACCCGCAAAACTGGTACCTAACAAGTAAATTGATTAACTTGATGCCACGTAAACGACGGCGTAACACGTATATGGACCGTTTGTTACGTTATCGTCGGCTCATCCTGTGGCTGCGTGCCTGTTCTGTCTTGTTTCATTCGATATTTGAGACTGTGAGTGTTTAAATATTTATATAGCTGTTCGAAAACCTCGGCGATGAGTAAAGCACCGTCCTGTGTTATTCTTTCAGTGGGTTTTTATTCTTTTCGTGCTGTTTTATCTTGCACGTTTACAAATACAGACAACTTGTGTTGTCTTCAAAAATAACCGAGAATTACAAGGGCAGCACGTCGCTATAGTGATAACCTGGAACACCCCATGAACCGACACCATTTTTTTATTCTTGCGTCGGTCAAGGAGAACACAGAAAAGTAGCCTAACCTAACGTAATCTAACCTAATTTTCGCGAAGTATTTGCAAAACTGCAGAAAAATGAAAAACAATAAAAATTGGCTCCAATCCATGCTGTGAAGGTGATTGTGAAGGTGAAGGTGATCTCCACCGGTGCTTACGCCGTCGTGCAGATCTCACGACAGCCAAGGGCCGCCACTGTAATGCGGACGATAACCAGACTGCGGGGTCCAGTTGCCTCAGAAGGTTGCAGTCCGTTAGCCATGCAGTTATTGTGGCGAAGTCGATGTCTTGCAAGTACTGATATTTTGATGAAACGGTAGCTGCTGCGCATGGAGTCTAGTGGTGTTCTCATGACGTCTTTGTGCTTGCCTTCCGTTTGCTTTTCCTGCTTCTTGTCAGCTCAATGTACGGTTCGGATGGTTCTCCACCGGGCCTTGCTGCCTCCTTGCATGGGGCAGACGTGACGCGACAGGGTTTCTTGGTTTTCCCAACTTCGCTGAGATGTAACACCTGAGATTCGTGCTTTGGTACAACGTGTAGCAATCCTTCGCTCGTTCGAGTTCGTCGGCTTTTCATTACATCCAGTAAGCGTTTGCTCTTCACTTTGTCTGAAAGGAAGATACGCTCGATCTCGCACGGTGGTGGCTCTGCCTTCTCTTTCTCGTCCTTAAAATCCCCAGGGTTTTCGTTGTCTCTTTGGACGGCAGCCTCTGAGTCGTCCTTGTGTGCGGCAGGCGTAGCCTCGGAGTCTGCACCCCCTTTTTCCGTTGGGATGTTCGATGCTCCATCGTAGCAGGCTCCCACTTGCAGGTCCTTTCGTTTAGCCTCGTCTTCGGCCTTGCATGACCATCCTTAGCTGCAGCGACAATTTGTTTCTTTGCGGAAAATTCGGAGACGTTTGCGGGAAAATTGGTTTCTACCGTCGTCTCTTTTCCTGGTATGGGATAGAAGCGCATACTAGCGTCGCGCGTCGCGTTAGACGAAACGGGACCTGCATGACCATTCTGGGGCAGTTGTACTCCGACAGACCTGCTGGCCTCACGCTTGGCCGAGTAAATGTTCCATACGTCGTCATGTGCACAACGCGGTGTGCACTCTCCTTTCGTTTTCTCGGCGTGATAAACGAGGACGACCGCGTGTTTGTCAGCTCCATCTCGGACAAGTCCCTGTGCTCGCGCGTAGTCCTCTCGAAAATGCTCCCAAGCCTCTGCTGTTCACGCGGCTCAACCTTAAATGTGGGGACCCGGAACTCTGGCCAGGTAATCTCCGAGGTCGATGTAAGTGAGCGCTCTTCAGAGGGGTCGCTTCGATGCGTTGCAGGCCAAGCGCCGCTTAACACATCCGTCAATGGGCGAGGGCAAATTGGCGTGCCTGATGTGCCGTTGGTAGCTGCTGTCATGCCGGGCGACCTTGGGGCCTTCAAAGCATCGCGCAGCCGTGTGAGGGTACGGCATATCTCTCCTCGGCATGCCAGCGCGTCGAAGTAGACCTGGTCCAGTTTGTCACGTTCAAGCAGTTCTAAGAGTCTCTTTTCGATCTCGTACAGTGCGGCATCTTTACTTGCAAGTAGGTCAATGGCCGCTTGCAAATCATGCGAAGATTGAGAGGGGCTTCCAGAAGCTCATTCGCTGCCTTGAGCAGTCTCGCAGTAGCGACGCGAAGGATGCGTTGCTGCCGGCGCAGCTTATCCATTCGAAACTTACTGTCGGTCGTCACTGGATGGTCTGGGCCAACCATGCCGACGTGCGGCTGTGGGCGGGGCTGGTCAGAGGAAACAGTCTAAATCGTGGGGTTCTAGGAACGTCAAGCCGGAGGGGACGTCGGTTGTCTCCTTTGCCGCGTGCGGTCATCCTGCCGGGGTTAACGGCACCAAAATGTTACGGAAAACGACGCAAGGCAGACCTGGGTCATGGCTGCCCTTAGCTTGTGGTTATTTTTATTTTGTACATGTGTGTTGAAGACTGGCAATAAAGAGAAAAAGTGTCTGTACTCGCTCTGCTAATGCATCCCGTTGGTTTTCTTGTTCATTTCATTTGTGGTCCAAGCGTGACTTGTGCGTGTTGAATGTGTCAGTATATCTAGCTGTGCGCTCAGTCTATCCCCATTTTCAGCCGTAGCTGCGCTGCCCACAGCCCTTTTTTTAGGCTTTTAAGCAAACATACACCCTTTTGAGGGTGTTCACAACAACACCGTTTTTTTTTTCATTTTTATACCCTTTTTTAGCCAAGACACCTTTTAAATATGTGCACCATAGGACAAGATTTTTACACCCTTTTTGGATAAACGAAGTGAAAAACGTTTAGTGTGTAGGCGGCGGGAATACGCCGTTCTGAGAGACGTAGGTGCCAGTGCCGTGCCTGTCCGAAATGTGCTCGGATACATTGTAACAACCGAACGGTTACGCCCCGATCGACTGTGACAGGCGTGGTGGGAAGTCGTGCGGGTGACGTTGCTGTTTTCACAAAGGACAGAACGCGCCTTTGACCACATGTCCTGGACCGACCGATGAAGATGTTACTGCTTGTGGTGGTGTGTGTACTGCATACATACGGAGCTCGACATCGTGGTACGGGATCGTAAACCAATGTATGCCATGTCATTAACGTCCTTAATGATCTGGGTACTTAAAAGGAAACAAAACATGGGAACTCATACAAACGGTGAGGATGTGGAAGCAGCAGCATGCTGTGGCTAGAATAAACTGAACGATACCAATAAAGGAATTAATGTTCAATGACTTGTCAAAGTAACGTTTATAAACGACCCGTGCACCAGATCAATATTAGCGAATTCTATTTATCCGTAGTAAATAATCAAAAAAGAAGTCATGAGACATTCCACTCTGAAAGTTGATGACCAGCTGCGGCGCTCCACAGACACGCCACAATATTTATGCGAAAAGTACTAACAAATGTTATAAGAGCGAAAGCTGTATTCCGCTACGTCCTTCATGATTATTCATCGGTGACCTTCAGCCGCCCACGCGCCAGCTGGTCCTTCCTTATCGCTTCGCTCACTGCTATCCTCACCACTGTGTACCACGTTACTAGGCTAGGGTTGAACGGCTGCTTCACCTGCGCTTGATTGCTCAGCCCTGGCTGAGCCGACAGTGCCTGCACTTCAGCGCAAGCGAATCGCTTTGCTAGGTGACAGTGTAACGGCTGCTACAACTGCGCTTGGTCCTCACTCTCGCCATCGTTGACGGGCTCACTGAAATCTTTGTGCGTGTCCTTTAGCGCAAGTGAATGGATGAATAGAAATCATCCAGCAGATATAGCTACACGGCAGGTTACGAAATCTCAAGCAAAGGCACTTTCGAGGAAATCTGCTCGCGCACTAGGTTAAAGGGACACTGAAGTGAATTTGTCAAGCTCCCGTTTTTGCTTGCACTGCATAGACTGGCTCAAATTAGCACACTTTTCGTCGTTAATCCGGTTGACAAGTCGGTAATTATTTTACAAAGCGCGGAAGAAGAAAAACTACCATGCGCGTTTTGCGGCGGCCGCACCAACTAAAGGCTGTGACGACGGGATGAGACGCACGGTGATTGGTTAGCATTCAAACAAGTTTCGGTTTCGGTTGTTTAAAACAACATGCTTGACATCTGACGGCATCGTTGGATGGGCATTCTCGATATCTCCGTAATCGTCGTACCGCGCTTTTGCCATGTTGTCGGCTGTAAAATGCGTAAGATAAGCCTCCCAGGACGGCTTCGAATCGTAGCAAGGCCTACGCAGTGGATGAACGCTCTCCGCGTCCCCGCAGACGCTCAAATGCCATGCGCTTTTCCCCAATATTTGGAGCTTGCCTCACTCATGCCTGTATCGTAAAAAGCGTGTTCGCACCAGGCCAAGGGTCTGTAGATTCTGGCCTGTGCCCACTGCCCGCAAGCAGTCGTTGCTCATGGCAACAGCACGCCAACGAGAACTCGCTATCGAGCCAGTGTCAGCCTGCGCGTGTTCTGTGAACTAGCTCGTGGAGCAGTGAACGTCACGGCCCAAAAAAGGTGAACTCAGTGACGAAAACATCGGCCGAAAACGACAGTCAACTTATAAAAAAAGAATATACCCCGGGGGTTCGAACTGGTGACTTGCGAGACAGTTATACCTACCGCTCGAGACCACTCGGCCACGGGCGGGCGCTGCTGACCTTGGAAATATAAGGTATATAATGTATAACCATTTTACACTTTTATTTAGTTTTGGCATTTCAAGCAGCGTAGGTGACTATTTGTTGTATTGCGCTCGTGCAGTAAGCGTCCCCCGAGTTAGCAATAGCATTTCTCAGACGGAAAAGCGTTCGCAGGTGCGTAGTCGTGCTGCTGACCGCTGTGCTTGTTCGCCGAGCGCAAAAACGTGCTTCCTGCACCCTAGTTTTACGCTGTAAGGTAAAATTTTCAGTTGATTTTAAGCCGTTTTAGCATATCGTTACGGTGTTTGCGTTACCGTTTACCGTGTTACCGGAAGCCACTGACGACGGTGAAGCCTGTGCCGGTAAGTTACCGTTCGCGGTAACTTTCGCGCTGTGCACTCACACGGTAAACGGTAACGCAAACACGGTACCGATATGCTAAAGCTGCCTTTTATTTCCTTGTTACCTTAAATTGACTTCGCTGACTCTTGTCCCGCCTTCAAGTGGCCTTATATTTTCCTGTACATGTCAGCGAAGCGTCGCATGTGCGCTTGTGCAGCGCTTGTGTGAAGCGACCTTGACTTGGAGGAACTAACAAAGTAAAGGAAGGCACATTCTTCCATTCACAAAGGTGTCCTGGCTTCGTTTCACCTGAGTGAACGAATTGCGACGACCCGTCGGCGGCCGGTGGACGAAACGCTGGGCCGACTGACTCTGTCGGAAGGCCGGCGAGCCGTGCAGTATAGCGCAGCCAATTGCCAGATCATCTCCTCCTGACGTCACACGAAAACGCCACAGAAAATGGGCGAAAGTGCAGAGAGGATGACAGCATTTCTGAATTCATTTTTCTACTAAATAAATTCGCGTAAACACGCTCAGGGTGGTCGAAACAGGGCCTAGGAACTCCGGACTACTATTTGCGCTCGTAATCCCGCAATGTTTACAAATCCCCTCAGTGTCCCTTGAGAGACCATGATCCCCGATTTTTCTCTGCTAAAGCATTGCCCTAGGTGTGTCGCTTCTTCACCGCATATATTCATCAAGCCCTGCATACTCATCCGGTTGTCCGCCATCAACAATATGTCGTCTGCATACATTATTGCCGGAACCCGTTGTTCCACCACCTGCCCGTTTTTCATGTAGGGTAAGTCGAACCCCAGCGTACTGAGTTCTAGCTTCCTTTCTAACCCCGCCATGTAGATCATGAACAGCACCCGCCGCGGTGGCTCAGTGGCTAAGGCGTTGCGCTGCTGAGCACGAGGTCGCGGGTTCGATTCCCGGCCACGGCGGCCGCTTTTCTGATGGAGGCGAAAAGCAAAAACGCCCGTGTGTACGAGATTTCGGCGCACGATAAAGATCCCCAGGTGGTCGAAATTAATCCGGAGCCCTCCACTACGGCGCGCCTCATCGCCTGCGTTGCGTCGGCGCGTTAAACCCCACAATCAATCAATCAATAGATCATGAACAGCAGCGGAGAGAGTGGACATCCTTGTTTCAAACCCTTGTAGGTGTATACAGTCCAATTGTATGTTACCCCCTCCCACACTATTTGCACTTGGTTCTCCCGGTATAGCTCCCTGAGTAAGCTAATGAATTCTTCCCCAACTCCCTCGTCCTCCAGGATACTCCAAAGCCGCTCCCTGTCTACATTATCATACGCCGCTTCAATGTCCAGAAAGGCTAACCACAAAGGTCGATTTTGCATCTTAGCCATCTCTATGCATTGGCTTACCACAAATAAGTTGTCGTCTAGTCTTCTGTCCTTTCGAAACTCATTTTGAAGTTCCCCTAATATCCTATTTTCTTCCACCCACTGCTCTAGTTCGAACTTCACTGCCTGCATTGCTAACCTGTACAGTACTGACGTGACGGTTACTGGCCTATACGAGCTCGGGTTTGTACTGACTCTTTTGCCCTTGTACACTAAGTTCATCCTGCTCATTTGCCACGCGGCCGGTGTTACCTGTTCTTCTATCCTTGTTCGGGTGGCTTGTAGTAGCTTTCCCTTGCTCTTTGGTCCCATCTATCTCCAGACATTCCGGCCTACCCGCCGCGACATCTCTGTGTCGCTGCGTGGCCTCTTCATCCACTTTACCGAACTTCTCCGTGATGATTTTGTGTAAGTATGCCAATGCTTCCTCTCCCTTGAGCATCTGCCCCTGCTCGTTTTCTATAGTACCGCCTTCTGTGGTACGTTTCCCTAATGCCTGCACATGGTTCCAAAACCTTTCGGAGCGTCTCTACCCCTTTCTCATATTTGCGCTATACCCATCGCTCGCGGTCCCCTTTTATTTTCGCCTGCACTAATTGCTGCACTTCCTGTTTCATTTGCTTATACTGCTCCCATTTTAGGTCCACCTCCTCCTGTTGTCTCCCCATCCTCTTGGCCAGCCCGTTCTCTCTAGACGCCTGTTTACGCCTTTTTATCGCCTCCTTGGTTTCTTTGTTCCGCCAGCTTTAGGGTGTTTTCTTTCCTCTCCATCGATTGGCCCTCTCTGCCTTGACTATTTTTTCCTGCACAGTCTTGATGAGCCTGTCACATTCCCACTCTTCTCCAGGATTTATTTCTATGTCAGCCTCTATGCTTTTGGCTATAACCGCGATTTGTTTGCCGTTTAACTTTGTGCGCTGCCCCGGTCGACCCGTTTTTTTCTTCCCCCAGTTTCCCAAAACTCAGGTTTATGCGCTTGTGGTCACTGCCCAGACTGTGGCCCCCTTCCTCATCTATGGTCATTCCATCCAACCATTCATAAAGTTCCTCTGAAATAAAGCAGTAGTCAATACTCGACTGTCTCCTACCACACTCCCACGTTATTTCACCCTCGCATTTTTGTTTCCTATTTACTATGATCAGCTTTTGGTACTCACAAACATGGCGACATGCAGCGCCCCTTGGCCGACGCCTCTGGGTAGTACAAAAGCAGACGACCCTCACCGTCTTCCATGTGTATTCAATTACAAGCCAGAGTGAAAGTTGTTTGTACTTAGTTTAATCGCTTTGTGGCATGTTTAAATGACTGCATCCTGTATGAAATAGCCCCTAAAGTAGTTGCCGAAGCTAAACAAAATAATATCCGCTTAAACAAGCCGATTTATCAGCTTTCTTTTGAGCCAACTGTCGCGGTCGTCGCGGCGTTGATCAGTATCGGCAGGTCGGGTGGCCTAACTTCCTGACGACCATTACCGTTCTGTCTTCTTGCGTGTGGTAGACAAAGGAACGTTCACGAGTAGCACAAACACGGAACGCTGCTGGTAACTGCAAAAGGTTGCCTCAGCGGGAGCATGCAAGCGAACGCAAGAATTGCGCAGCCGACTCAGCTGACACTGCTGGCCTGGCACCACCTTGAAAACGAGTGGAAATTTTGTTTTGTATTTTCTCAAACTAAATGATTCTTGCGGAACATTTTACGCCGCAGGATTTACGAACGGCAGGGTACATGTATACTAGCGAGTAGGTGAGGCAATAGCGTCAAATAAACAAATTAAGCGCTAATAAAGGACGCAAAACAAGCACCAAATCGCATGCCCGCTGCATGCAAAGATGTGTACTTCTATATTTGCATAACATAACAGCTGCATACACAGCGCGCGGCCCCAAATATTTACATACGATCATCACTGACTCTGTTGGTTATCTTCTAGTGCAGGGGTCGTCGCTAACAATCTGAACGCCGACACACCAGTTTTGTCCTCAAATGGAGTTAGGCAGCGAGACAAGAACAGAGTATTGGTCGCTTCCAGTTGAATTGTCCCCCAACTTCACACTTCACCAGATTATTGTCAAATATTATTGGTAATTCGCTATTTCTTTTTTTTTTGCGTCCAAAGCCCCTGCTACCCGATTGGCCATCCAGCCCTCCGCCGTGTCGGCTAGCATGCAACTCGTCCCTACAATTCAAAACGTTGCTGACACTCATTCTAGCTTATTGAGCGCGAACTGGTAATATATAATGCACGAGCGTAATTAAGTAAAGTTAGAGCAAACAAGGAAAGCGAGCGGCCTCTGAGTTCGCCCGACCACCTTGTTTTACCGCCACTAATTTCGGAATAGTAAAACAGATGTCACGCTTCTGACGCTCGCCGCATTTTGTCACTGAGACACGCAACAAAACGGCAAGCTAATGCTGCACCATGTATTCGTAACGGCGACGCAAACGAGCACTGTTTAATGAAATTACACGCATAGTGCGCAGGTACGCAAAAGAGCGGCGCACCGCAGCAGGCTAGCCAGCGGTCCGCCTGACTCGCTGGCTTTTTAAAGCACGATCATCGCCGATTGCGTAACCCTTATTTTTTGATCGGCTGTTATAGAAAAGCCCTTGTCACCTAGAGTATTAGTTTAAACTAGAAGTTTCACTTCAAATGGTCAGTGAACCTGCGAGTGGGAGAGCGCCGTCACCGTCCCGGCACTTTCGACGGCACTGTAAACGTATTTAGCACGGCAAAATTTTTTCCCCTAATGCCAAGTTGATCGCCGGAAGAGACCGGACTCGTCGGGGATGGGCTGGTGACCATGTCGCAAAACAATCGAGAACATCGAGCTCATTTTGATTCTGGCAACACGCGATCCTGTGGGACCCGCGCAGCTTTGTACGATACTCGGTTACAACTCAAGAACGGCACCACCTCATGTAGTGTATCACTCCGCCAAAGCGCCGGAACCGTGACGTCAGTGAGCGCGCGTTTTGAAAGGTGTTTGCTATGAGTGGGTGATATCGTCTGCCTTGTCTCACGCAGTTTGTTTGTCGTCACTGGAGTCGTTTATAAGCATATTAAGTCCAAAAAATCACGGGAACGGCTCAGGCAATGTTCAAAATATTCCCAGTAACGCCCTACTTGCGCCGCGCGGAGAAACATCCGGCTACGGTGATAAGGCCCAGCGGCAACTTCCGGTGCCGTTCTTAAGTTGTCAACGAGTATACCCGTAAGTACACTGTAAACGCAAACTAGCGGGAAATGGAGTTTTATTCAAGTAATGTGCCCTGAAAAGTACTTATAGCAAAAAATGTACTTCCTAGGCATGGTGTAAAAATGTGGACGAACCTCCATGGTAGTACCGTTGCCCATCCGTGTAGCAAAAGGGAGTATTTAGAACCCCTTAACACCATTTGTGAGATGGTTCAGTTCCTTGTATAGTACCACGTCCAAAATAAACTCCCCATCTGGGATAATCATCTCAAGCAGGCGGTCGCCATGTTAGTCTTCTGTTGTTTCCGTGTATCAGCACTTCAACCGTGGCCTAATGCTAATTAGAACGAGTAAGCAGAACGCGACGGTTGCATGCAGCTACAAACCCTATACCGTACGTATACCCGTATAGATGCTTCAGCCAGCGCGATCACAGGCAGACAGCGCGGACGTATTGTTTCAATCTGTTTATTTTGGCGATAGGTGTTGTCAAACTCTGATGATAACAAAGAGACAGTTCTCGCCGTTGCAAACAATTGCAATGCTTATCTGCTTCGCTTGCTTGTGCATATATAGACGATTGAAATTCTCGTGCCAGTGCGCTATCGCACCCGATTGCAGCGACTCAACTTGCCCTGGCGGCACGACTTGCTGACCGGATGTAAACAACCTCCGTGCTATCAACGCAGCGGGGGCCCGCGGCCGGTGACTCGGTGTGGCCGGAGCGTCAAGCCTCGCCTTGGGCCATCGTTTTGTCTTATTTGAGAAGGACTAGTAGTGCCATTTGGTGGAAAGATTTTTATGTGCCCCTGTCACACGACGAACGGCCGCTAACAGCATTTGGATGCGGCGACAGTTGTGGACAGCTCGCTGGTAAGTGGTCTGTCATCAGTCGATGCGTTTGTCAAACGTTTGGATAGGGTTAACTGCGAAGTACCCGTGCCGCACACAGCACGTACATGCACGCACAAAGAAAAAAGCGCACACTCGTTTTATTGTGCTTGTTTGTGGCTTTTGGGGTATGCATTCGCATTCTTTTGTAGGCCGGTTTGTAACAGGGCACTTTAGATGAAATCGTTTGTCGCGCGCGGAGTCGTTTCAAAGCAACGTGACGGTTACTAAGGTAGCCGAATCGCCTCCGACAGCGGTGCATCGTCGGGCCCGGTCGGTGAATATTGTGGGATATGCATCGAACTGCTCGTGTTCTTTTTAGTTAACTGCTCTACTTTGTAATATCTATTTGTTAACGCTCCTGATGGCTTGCCTGTCCAAATATAAGTCTTTGTGTTGTTTTCGTTCAAGGCTCTGACTCATTCTTAGCGCTCTTTTCGGCGAAAGCCGCAGATCAGACGGCCACCCCCTTCGAAAACTGTGCCCTGTAGATTCGGTGGGGTTGTTTGCTCGCTTGAGTCGACTCTTCACATCTAACAGCGTACCCTATTAAGGAAACGGTGACATGCGTAAAAGATGCTATGAGCCTATAGAACGATTAAACGATTAAATGCATATAGTGTGGACCAAACGGTGACTTGGTTCGAAACCGAAATGTTTTTATTCCCTGGGCAGCGCAGGAGGCCTATATATAGGGAGGCTGTGCTGTGTGCCAGACTTCTTGCTGACGAGTTCACTAGGAAAGAAAGAGAAGAAACGGTTGCAAAATGGTATAGCAGAAAAGAAGCCGGTTGAAGTAATGGCAAAATTCGTGCCAATAGACAAAGAATGAAAAGCGAGGGGAAATACGCAAGTGCAATATATCAGTTGTTAATAATTGTCGCAAGTGCAATGCATCAGCTGTTAATAAGTATCGCCAAGCTTTCGCCTTCAAATCACCTTTAATCTCGGGACTTCTGGAATAGCACCCAGTACTCTTGTGGTACAAAAGGAAGTAGGGCATACATTAAAACAGTCCGATCTCCCTTCTGGCAGCCGGGCGATGTATAGGAAGCAAATTTTAAGCCCCACTGCCGCACATGCAAAGAACCCGTCTCGAGAGGTGGAAGTGCTGGCAGGGGAGAACAGGAGAGGAGTAAAACTTCTCTATTCAGCAGAGCCTTGTGGGTGCGGAGCCTTTTTAGAGGCAGCCAAGCGCCATCCTGGCTTTTATACCGCTCTCCAAAACCGCAGGAGCTGATCTCAAATGCGGAGGCTGGACGATAGCGGCTCCCAGGATAATGTACCTGAGTGTTCCTGACTGCTCACGGAACTTTTATTGGTCTCCGTGTTGACTTTGCAACATCACGAGCGTCAGTGTCGGATGGGAACACGTGTTTGTTTGTAACGAGTCTGAGCGTGTCACTTGGATCCTTGTTGGTCGTGAATGGGGAAACGTAAGTGTTCTGAGCCAGGGTCTAATGTTCTGTAACTTCCTAAAAGTTGTGAGTGGTGTAAGCTCAGTTGAATCTACCGCAGCCTCGTCGACGACACCTGGAGCCTTTAGGTGGTCTGTATCATTGCTCTCCAGAGCCCCGCACAGGGCACATTGTGTACTTAAGGGGACGGTGAATGAAGGCGCCGCGGATCGCGAGCCCACCACCTCACGCTTTCAGCCTCCTCGACGACACCTGCAGCCTTTAGGTGGTCGTATCATTGCTCTCCAAGGCCCCGCACAGGGCACATTGTGTACTTAAGTTTCACTTCAGAACTCCGGAAGTGCGTGATATTAGCACCGCCGCAAGGTTGTAATGGTGCCGTGCAGCGCTTTTATGTAGGTCAGTTGGCAAAAAGCGTGGACTTCCAGTACCGCAGCGCGGGCGGTTGCTTCCGCCGACCAGGCGGGGGCGCTGCGGTAGCGTTGAGGTCGGCCTCGGCGCGTCGTCTTTTGCTCCTTCCTTGCTACTCTCGGTGCTTTCTACACCACCGATACCGTCACTTCCGCCAGTTTTCTCGCACGAAGGCCCATCACTTGGCAGGACGCAACACTCACTTTGGGTGGTTTTCTGCATGAGCTTGGCGTCTGTTTCGACAGGTGCTCAGGTATGTTAGGGGAAATACGGGGCACCGCGCTCTCTCTCAGGGTTAACCTGCCTCGAATTATCCATAGCTTGACCGTTCCCGATATGTTCGTAACAGTTGACAATGTCTGAAGGCTCACAATAAATGTCACAGCCGTATGTTTCTGACGCAACCTTGAAATTTACCGCGGAATCGCGCTTTCCCACGCCTTCAATCTATGAGGATCTTACGGCGCCTTGAAGAAATGCCGCGGCACGGACTTTGGCCCTGCCGTAGCAACCCCGAACGGCAGCGCGGCGGGCAGCACGTCAACAAACCGCACCGACACTTCATAGATCCACTAAAATATGAATGCACGATGACAGCAGAGTTAATAGGTTAATACAGACGTGATGGCAACAATGGAGCTCTAGATAGGGGGTGATTTAAGTACGCCAGATAGATGCCGGCCCTTTTTTGTGGCTTTCCTCACTCTTACGTTTTCCCGGCTGTCACGTTGTTTTTTTCCCGGTCCGGCGAAAAACGTATTAACGGTGTTTCACTGGTCGTTTTCGGAACCGAAAATGATTGCCTGGGCTGCTCTTGTCGGTGGCCTTTGTTTAGGCAGGAGGCGTGGGAGCACCTCTGTGAGCAATGCTTCTAAACTCTGCACACTTTGCGTATTCGACGTCTTTGCTCTCCAGTTCGTGGCCGGCGCATGGTGTTCCCTTGCACTGGTGCCGAAAACAGTGCAGTGTCTTATCTGAGTGCCCTGTGCACATTTCCAAACTCGCCAAAGTTCCAGCACACAGAAGGCGAAATACTGCTGAGTGGAAGCCTGTCTGGGCAAATCGACGGAAGGCGCCAAGATGCATTATTTTCCTAATGGCGACGCGCAGCGCGAAACGTAGGCTGTCTGTGCCTGGTGCCGGCGCAAGAACTGGTCGCCGAAGCCGGCGAGCAAAATTTGCTCCCTGCACTTGTCGGATTACTGCTACCTGCCGAGCCCGAAGGTGGAGGAGAAGCTGCATTAAAAGAAGAGTGAAAATAGAAAGTTTGGGCCAGTAAGAAGTTTGGGGAACTCTAGCGAACGCGCTCGCGCACGGCGAGTTTTTGAAGAGGGGCTCCCCCAACAGCCCGCAACCGGCTGGCGTTGCTCGGGCCGGCTCGTGTGATGAGAACTTTATGCTTAGCATCGTGGCCGATATTTTACTGCCGCTATTTGTGCAACTGCGAATGGCAATCCCTAAGACAACTTTTCCCCACGCTGCTATCTCCTTTCTCGCATGCGGAACTGTATTTTCGCTATAACTTCCATTTCAGCGATCCGTGACCAAGATATTCTGCTGTGCGCGGTTTTGATTCTCCCACGCAAGTAGCGCCATCCTTCGGGCGCTCGTCGCACTGCAAGCCGCGGTTCCCGGAACTGCCCCGAAAGGACCATGGAACCTGCGCGGTACCCGCCGCGGTGGCTCACTGGCTAAGGCGTTGCGCTGCTGAGCACGAGGTCGCGGGTTCGATTCCCGGCCGCGGCGGCCGCTTTTCTGATGGAGGCGAAAAGCAAAAACGCCCGTGTGTACGAGATTTCGGCGCACGATAAAGATCCCCAGGTGGTCAAAATTAATCCGGAGCCCTCCACTACGGCGCGCCTCATCGCCTGCGTTGCGTCGGCGCGTTAAAACCCCACAATCAATCAATCAACCTGCGCGGTCGGCGAGTAGACTAAGCATTGCGGCAGACATCTGATCACCTCTTTTAAAATCAGCCCTGATAATATTTCGTACCACACTTTTTCACCACACTAACATCTACTTTCTCGCATGTGGAACTTCTTTTCGGTGATCAGATTGATTCGGAAGGCCGGCGACAAGCTGTTGCTACCATGGTCGGCGCTGGCACGAGGAGTTAAATAACGGACGACGGCAAAGGCGTCGCCAGCCTAATCGCCTCAGCTGTGGAAAAATAAAGTTGTTCTGACTGGCTGCCTGTCTGTCGGGTGGCAGCGACTCATCCGAGTCCGGGGATTCAGAATACATTTCGACTGCACGGGCGAGTGCGGATTATGTGCAATCGTCGAAGACGATGCGACAAACGCCCCTTACGCCACGGGTTTTTGAGGGACGGTAGCACCATCAGTTCTTGCGGCCACAAAACCACGACGTAACATTGTCCGTGCTGCATTTTAACGGTCCTTTGTTGTGCGGCGACCCAATTTTAAACTGATTAGGATAAATGCGTTATAATTATTTCTATGCCGGCCGCTGGCCGCTTCTGGTTCAATTTTTGTAATTACGGGACCAATAGGTATTTATTACAGCAGAAAAACAGAAAGCGAAAAATTTAGTGTAGTACTCCTCTAAAGTGAAAGGAAATGAGACTGAAGCGGTGACCGCCCGACACCTGTTCACGGCCCGGCCGATGTGCTGCTTGTCCACCAGACGGGGAGCTCGGGGACTTTGTTGGGTACTAGGGTAACCCCAGTCCCTGCTGTTTTGTGTGACGTATGGTAAACCGCATTCTCTCCAAGAAACCTGATCTGTCCCTGAAACGAGGCCGCATCGAAGCCTCTTCACCACTCACGATCATCTACTGCCAAGAGCGATACAGCAGCAGTATTCACTGTGCGCCTCACAAAATCCTTCCACTGGGGGTCTCACGCCACCATCATATGCGGCCTAGAATAGACGGCCCCTGGGAAACGAACCTACAACTACCTGCGTGAGTACTCTTGTTTACTCTGTCCATTGTCATTATCCCGAGCGGCTTGAATACCCCACTTCCACTACAGCCTGTATGAGGACGATGTAACGCAGTGGGTTACAGACAGGTTCAGGCGCAAACATTGAGGACACCTTCCCGCTAGGTGCCCAAGCGGTGGCCGACGGTGGTCTTGTGGCGGTCTTGCATGCTCACCCGCCAAATCAGTCGCTCTTTCTACTATCTAGATTCGGATCGCATAGGCCTCCCACAATCGCAGTTTTTATAGATGGTGACCTGATCCCAGAGGTGCCTGCCCTAAAGCGATGGTAATACAACGCAGCCGAGGCAACACCCAATATTTCTCTCCGTCACGTTCTCGTGCAAATGGAACAATTGCACTGCTTAAGCAAATTTGTGGTAGTAATCACAGACTTAAGAAACAAGAGAGGCTACGACTCATATACAGACCTTTGTAATAAGCCGGAGTACATTATCCCTTCCTTACCTCCTGGTCACCAATGCGAACCTGCCCGAAGTTAATCATCTCATTAGGAAGACATCCAGGGCTGTACTTCAAATTCCCCAAACCACAGGCACTGTCATACTTGACCGTGAAGGGATCCACAATAGGTCTTAGGAGCCTATTGAAGCTTATTACACCAACCATCTCCGCCGGCTTTCACTGGTGAGCACATAGTGAATTTATTTGGGCTTCCGCGCTCCAAAGATCTCCACGGACCAGTAATGGCTGTCTCCCCGTTCGTTGCCTAACGCGGAATATGCACCACGAACACCACAAACTCGCAGATAGGACCGAGCAAGAGCAGTAGAAAAGAGATTGTCATGCGCCTAGACGTATTGTATGCTGACGCAGCAGATCGCCGCCATCACTATTGCCACGCCCTCCCGGCCAACAATAAGCCGAATAGTCCGCCCTGTTCCCTCTTTCATCGTTCGTACCAGTTCCCCAGCGGCGGCGAAGGTGGCTGCAAACAAGCACTCGTGTTAACAACCCGGCCTACTCCAACAATTGGGATCATACATTCGAAAATGGCAATTCAAAATTTCGCCCGTGGGTCCGTTTTTCTCTTAGCGTCCGCACGTCCACACGACTTCCCCGTTCAAATTCGTTTGGTCCCCAACGACCAGCGTCCCGGGTGCACGTTTGTCAACCCAAGATTACCTACATATGGAACCTAAACTGCGGCTAGGAACCCGGCTGTTCAAAAAACTAAGACAATGTCGAGCGATCGTCTGTGCGTGCCTCACGACGACCGCCCAACGTCCCTGGCGTACGTTGTCAAGCCAAGCATACCCATTAAGGGAGATTTGCCAAGATTCCAGCGACCCAGTCCAAGAAATCCTGGGCCATCGCCAATAACGTGAAACCTGGGGAGGGGCGAAGCATGCAGTGTATAAGCATTTATGGCGCCTTGGTGTTTTTACCAACGGAGATAAAACCGTTGGGGGGTAGAGGTATGTACAGCTTTGCTGTAAATGTCTCGTGTCTTTGAAGCACAAAACGTTTGATGGATGACTGTCAATCAGCGGATCTGCATTAGTGCTGCTTATTGGCCACGGGAAATAGCCAGCCCGCCGTGCCCGCTGGGCCTATTTTGAAATCCTACCTCTTTGTAACCGCAACTTAGCCACCACAGAGCGACAACATGCAACGCGCTACGATAGCCCCCATTCCATACTGCGGAGATTCTACCCAGCATGGAGCCACCAGCCCGACCCGGACATCAGCGCTCAAGCAGCTACACCTGCCCACGCAGCCTCCAGCTACGCGTCTGGTCCTGTGACCGCATTATCACGGAATAGGAGCCTGCAGCGGCTTTGTTGCAGGCCTGTCACCGTGGAGTGGCTGGCTTCCACCCACCCGACACCTTCCCTGCACTTGCACCGCCACCACAAACGACGGCGGCCTTTAAGCATGCCCACGAAAGTCCCTCAACGCCTCAACTACGAACGCGTCCATTTCGAGCCCTCATACTCAGGAGGGGGATTCGGAAGAAGAAATTAATTTAAACCAGCTACGTAAGCGCAGGAGGGATAGCTGCGGCATGGCGGAAGATGACACATGCGCTATGGGTGACGTCAGCGATGTGGACATTTCCGACTGGCCAGCACCGCCTTCCTACCCTCCGCGTATCAATCCAGGTCCCAAGAGCACGCGCAAGCTACAGGCAAGCCGAGCCAAGGCGCACGGAGAACTGTGGTAGAAACCATTGCGAGCACGAGACAGCAGAGCCAGCTCCCGAAGAGCGTGCCTCACACCGCCAGCACTGCCAGCCGCGGCGCGGATGAACAGTGCATCCACTTCGAGTCGTCTGCTACAGCGCTACCCCAAGCCCTTTCTTGGTGTGGCGCTGCAGACGGAAGGGCTCGAGGCTCGTCGTCAGCGCTCCTCGCCCCTCTCCCGCCGGGCGACACAGCTGCCGACTATTTCTGTCGTCAGCCCTCCTCGATCCTATCCCGCCGGATGACACAGCTGCCGACTATGTCTGCCACTGTGTGTCGTACTTTTCCAATGTATTGGCTCTGCGGCGCGCTTTCCCTCTACGAGTCAGTATATTATCTCTATGGCTGCCGACTACGCCACTCGCCCGGGCGGGCTTCTGCCGGCTTCCCCACCCTCTTTGAAATGCAGAGCATTTCTTTAACTCACGATGTCACCCGGCGTTGGCGTGCCTCGGCGTCCGCAACAGCCGTTCCAGGTGCGCCCTCTCCCCCACTCCTCCGCGCCTGCTCTCCGCTGCTCCTCGCGTGTTCTCTGCGTGCTCGGATAGCGTTCAGCAACAGGTGGGGCGCGCATGCGTCGTAGTTTGGCGCGGGAGCAACAACAGTTGTGGCGTGATCATGACGTAGTCGTGGTGCGGTCGTGCCGTGATGGGGCAGTTCTCGGCGCTCGAACTCGCTGTCAATTTCTTTCGAACCAGATAAAATCGGGTATGTGCGGGGCTCCAATCCAGTCATCGCCTGCGCTCTCTTCAGATGCTGTCGTCGGAGTCAGCGTTGTACGAGATGGAATCAAGACCTTCAACCAGTGGTGCGACGCATTAACGCAATACACCCACCCCCTATGCGACGCATTTACTCGAGTCCCCCTCGCGGGGAGATGGGCCCAATTTTTTAGTGGCGCCTCGAGCAGCCGCTCGCAAAAGTTAGCGCGCGCCGCTGGCCGCTTCTCACACAACCACCGCTGCCTCCGCTCCAGTTATCTCGCAAGATGGCGGCGCCCAGGACAAAAACAAACCGCCTAACTGGCCGCTCCCCATGGAGATCACTACCGTCGGCGGCACTTCTGGTGGCTCCTCGTCTTCATAACTTGGTCGCGAGCAACGTGAGGGCCTATACACCCTGCAGTAGTACAAGGCAAAGCGGCGGAAGGCCAAGAAACTGGCCGCGCAGCTCCCGATCGCACAGCCGGCGGCCGGCACCTGCCTGTTCCATCCGGCGGCAGAAACACCTCCTTCCCCAAGCCATCGAGGTAGGCCATCTCCCGCGAGCTCGCCGCCACTCCCAGAGTCTCCCAAGTGAAGGTGAATACCCGACTAATTGTGGTAGCTGCCGACGCCGAGACGGACGAGTGCCTGGCTACCCTTCTGACCACTAAAAGGGTGGCTGGCATTGCTGTTCGCGCCGACTTCCCGCCAGTCGAGGCACCAGCAACGGCCTCGTTTTTGGCGTGGACCATCAACTTACCACGGACAGAGATGGACCCTGCCCATGAGTTTGCAACTCTCTCCTGTTCTCGTCTTCTGTGGGAGCAGTTTGGTAAACAACGCGGGAGTCTCGGTGAGCTTATCGCTTGCTCTTTACGCTAACTTGTGCGCTTGCAGGGCGTTTTTTCTACCGGCAGTTTGCAGACATGTCTTGAGGCCTAGCCAATGCAATTTCATGGTCGCCTGCCATGATGTTCGATCTTGTTTGGTCGCCTGCCATGATGTCCCCTGCCATGGTCGCCTGCCATGATGTTCGATCTTGCTAGCTCGCAGGTTTTCTGCAACGTGCACTTCACTAGTGCGGCTCGCATTGTTAAGAATGTCGGTCCGGAAGCAACGGAGCACATACCCCTCCAAATCTGGGCAATCCCACAGGCCACACTCCTACTGGCTCGATACGTACCTCAACTAGCCCGGAGCACACTTCCAGCCCGGAGCTCCAAATCTATCAACGTCATGAAGAAGATGATAGCCCGGATAACCGCCATTACGAACATCCGCCAATAGAAACGCTGCATGATGGCCAGAACATCACCGCTTTATCAACCACGCCATAGGAAGATGTATCTCGCCTTTTTTGGGAACGACATTGTAGAGCTATAAACCATTTTAAACGAGCCAGGCAACAAAAGACCTGTCAGTGCCTGAAGGAGCGTACTCGAAACTTTCCAGGTATCGCAGCACAGGATGATAGTTTTATGCATGTGGCTGTCACCTTCTGAAGGCCAGATCAGAGAACTACGCTCTCAACTTGAAGATTCTTTTCGCAAGAATTCTGAGCCCCATGAGGATTCCCCACTCATCGCGAAGCAATCGTATAGTGAGGTCATACGCAGTTCACTAGGGGCTATCTATTCTGGCAGTGCCTCGTTGACTGTGCTGCGTGCATTTAGTCACAAGGTCAATCAAGCTGCTGCTAGACCTTCAACTCCAACGAATAATCCAAACAACGTTCTACATCTCGCTTGTCTCCTTCCTACCGTTAACTCAGGCCCCGAGATTATTGCCATGCTAAAATCTACCTTTGGGAACGACCCCTCTGAAATCGGAGTGAAGCAAGTAAAGCTCATCCTCACACGCTCTCGTATGACAGTCCTATCAGCCGATCAAGCTTCAATAGGCAACCCACAAAGGGGAATAGAGCCCCATGCTCAACTAAACACTGCACTAAAGACATCACGACCTCCCGGGCGCCTACCTCAAATCAAGATATCTGAGGTGGACCTCAGTGTAGCTCCTGCGTCGCTAAGGAGTAACATAAACGCCAGAAAAAATTTCAGCATCCCTGAGGAAGAGTTCAAGCATCGTACATATTTCAAAGACCGGTCTGGTATTAATGTGCACATTGTAGGAGTATCTCGATCGGTCTGTAGATTATTGAAGTACAAGGATCGAATCTTGGTTGGTTGGACTTCTTGTCCAATTAAAGAAAACTTCTATGTGGTGGCCTGTGATAAGTGCTGCACATAAGGACATGTCGCAACATGATGCAATGCGGAGACTCTTTGCTGTGCCTATTGTGCGGATTCTCATGCGTCGGCAGCGTGCCGAGTGACTGATCAGGAAAAGGTGCAGTGCAAGGAGTGCCCAGCAGCGTTCGGCGGTACGACGACGCTTTTAATGCGCCATGTTGCTTCACGGTGGCGTTTCGAATCTCTAGGCTAAAAGCGAAGACAACTCACGACCTGGCCTCTAGGCCAGCTCTCTGCATTCCATCCACCGCCTAAAGTAATTCAATAAGCCATTTCACTTCATTTATTAATCATGGCTACACTAAATTTTCTGCAAACTAACCTCAACCACACGCGCACGGCAAATTAATCGAGGCTCATCATATTGACGTGGCCTTTATTTCTGATCCATACGTCCGGGGCTTAACCGTACCAGGAGTATCGCACCATTACCTCATGTTTTTCAATCAGGAGGCTCGCCATTGTATGATTTTAATGCCCCAACAAAATTTTGATGTCTTTCCTATTTATTTGGCTCCTTGTGTGGTAGCAATCAAAATACAACGCAAGGAATTTCTCATGTTTTTGATTGCTACATATGCTGTCACATCCATTCCACTAGATTTCATACTAACTTTACTGAATAATGTTATCGAGCCTTACAATTCTGTCCATATGGTACTGGTATGGGATTTCAATTCCCCAAACCCCTTGTAGGGTGGCACCATTTCAAACACTTGTGGAAAGCAGTTAACACATTTTCCGCATGCCAATGGATTGCAGCAACTCAATGATCCGACGTCACCACCGACATTTATGAATCAGTATGCAGAGTCGTAGATTGAACTGACGATGGTGCTTGGCCCTGTTTGGGAAGGTGGTCATCATTGTAAAGTCCATGCCACGCCTTCTTTGTCGGACCATCGCCTAATTTTTTTTGGCCCTCTGTCACTTACATTTCCTCGTAAGAGACGCCTAACGAAGGCGGCCACACGCCATATAATTGAGCACTTGACTAGTGACCCTTGGTTTCAGGATATCGACCTGTTAAACTTTTCCATATCCGAACCCTTGATGGTGCAGTTGATACAGTTTATACAAAATTTGACCGTGTCAAAAAGAAGTACGAGAACGTCCAAAAGAAACACAGCGGAAACATGTGGTGGACAGATGCCCTTGCTAGGGAGAGGTCTGCAGTACGTGTTCTGCGGCGGCATTTTCAGCGATGTAAGGATGCGCTACAACGAGCACATCTCAAGTTTACTTATTAAAAACCCTCAGTGATTACAGGACGCACATAGAAGAAGCGAAGGTGACTGCAGCAAGACTTGGTGTTCATGGAAAACAAGAAGCGTATTTGGGCGTCCCTTTGAAGCCGCATTTTTCCGCTATACAGTTCCAACAGTTACCTTCTACAAGCTGACGGCAGTTCCACAACTGGCACCATATAATCTGCCGACCTTCTTCTAAAGACGGTCATATAAGAGGATCCGAGGGAGAGTGATACGTTGGCTCACGTGGCGTTAGGCATGTTTGTTGCCCACACACAGTTCGGAGCGTCAAATGTCGACTTCACCCAAACCGAATTACGAGCAGCCGCCCGCAGCCTGAACCCTAATTCAGCCCCTGGTTTTGACGGTATTACTACTCTTATGACTCAGCTATGAATTACCAACATTTCCCCATTGTTTCTCAATCAGTTTAAAACCTGCCTTCAGCTTGGACACTTCCCGTCTAAGTGGAAAATTACCCGGGTTACGTTGCTTTTAAAACCTGGAAGGCCACGACATCAACCATCTTCATACCGAACAATTTGGGTCACATCTATGCTGGGGAAGCTCCTGGAGAGGATGCTAAAATCCCATTTATACTTCTTCCTTCCCCAATATGGTCTCCTCCATCCTCACCAGTATGGTTTTGCTAAACGGAAGGATACGACAACTGCATTGGTGCATCTCCGTCGCTCCGTCCAAGAACGCAGGGATAAAAGAGATTTACCTTTGGACTTTGCCGGTGCTTTTGACTCAATTTGGGATCCCGGGCTTCTGTATTTTTTTCCGGTCGCAAAACTGACCTAGCAATATATACCGGCTATTGCACACCTTTTTGAGGCCCAAAAATGCCTTTTCATTCACACTCCAGAAGTATTACCCATGCAGCAACAAAGGGAAGCCCACAAGGTTCACCTTTAAGCCCACTATTATGGAATGCTTACATCCATGATCTACTCTCTCTAACGATGCCTCATAACGCATACATTCAGGCTTACGCGGATGACACGATAGTTGTCATAAATGCGCATAAGCGAAGGCAGCTTGAAACAGCGGCTCGCCAAGCCTTGGATAGAATTACCACATGAGCAACAACGCCAAATTTCGGATAATTCCTCCGAAATGTTCCTGTTTACTGGTTTCGAGAGGAGAAAGGGGAGCGAGCCGAAACCCCACAGTGAGACTTCACAGGACGTCGTTACGATATGTGCCTAAGATGAGGCTGCTTGCGGTTGTTTTCGACAATCATTTAACTTTTGTCGCTCACGTAAATCTCCTCCAAACCGTCGTCGAAAACGTTGCGGTGTCCATAATACGCTTTAGTCGTATGCACACAATTGTAAATAGACAGCATCTTCGCCAATTACATCATTTGGTTCTGACACCGGCCGTTTCATACGCCGCTCCTGCGTGGTGGTGTACCAGTCAACACTCCATATTTCGGGCAACAGTACGCTCGCTTCTAAGATATACACTGTTGGCGGTCACTGGAGCGTACTTGAGCGTACACGATAACAAGAACGGCTGCTCTAGGGGTAATAGCTAATACGTTACCTCTACGCATACACCTAGACATTCAAGTCCTTACGTTTCTCTTGTTTTCTGAGCGGCAATCCTCCACGTTCAACTCACTTTTGTGAACCTTCCGACGTAGACCTTCCCATTGACTCTGTCACTCATCCAGCCAGATTGATTCGAATTAGCAGCGAGAGGCTTACTGCTGCCGACACTAACCAATGATGAGGAACATGGCTAAATGATGAGGAACATGAGACCCGTGCCATGGCTCTGCTCAGAACACCCATTTAATCGTCCTTCTCTGCTAGCTCATGATGATGATCTGCACTCTGGCAGCGGTCGTCTTTTTCCGCAACATCCTCCCACTCGCGACAGTGATGCATCTACGCACAAACAATACCAGAAAAATAAAATTGTTGTCAGTTCACCAGCCTAATTCGAATTCGCCTAGCCGTTCGGTTACCGTTCGTCAGCAGCTTAATTTTCCACCGGTGCTTTGACGTCCGATGCTGCCTTCTAATGACGATCTTCGTCAGTATCGGCGATGGAGGTACAGCGGCCCTCTGTTGTGTTGCAGGGAAGAGAATTCTGGCTATCTCGCGTCTAGCTGCCTCTCACATCGTCTCGGTCGGGGTCGGGATCGAACTTGTCTCGACCGAGCCTCCCGTGTATGAACACGCCTTATGAATGTGGAGAAACTAGTTTCACTCCGCCTGACTGAATCGGTTTGTAGTTTAGGCGAATGTCCACAGAGTCTGCGTCTAGGTTTTAGTTTCGCAGTCATATTTTGTTTGCTAGTCTTGTCCCGAAGTCTCCGCCTCTTGCGCCGGTTCATGTCGGTGTTCATGGCATCAGTGTTTGTGATCAGTTGCTTTGAAACAATGGACTTCTGATGATCGCGAACGGCATCAGGAGGTTGTGCTATAAGTTCTTCACTCTGTACGAAATCTATCCGTGACCACAGCGTAGCATTTGTGGACGCGCTCATGTCACCTGCTGACTGTGGGATGCAGCTGTACAGGTAATCAACGAGCTCCATGAAGTTTGGACGGGTGCGACTTGAGTGGCTGTCGAAGGTCTCCGTGAACGAATGTTCTTCGCGACATGCTGGGCGGTTGTCTCTTTCTTGATCAAGCTCATCTTGGATATCTTGTCACTAAGCAGCCCGTTCGCGCGGAAAATGATGTATAGGTATTTGCCAGACTTGTCGTAATCCTTTTCGTAATCTTCGATATCTAGGAGATCTTGTATCTGTCTGTCAAGATTATTTGTCGTCCAGCACTTTGGTAAAAGATTCGAGGAGGATTTTAGGGTACTTATTCTCGGAGTTGGTAATTCCCCAAGGCTCTTTGTTATTTTGGCGAGTTCTGATATCTTTGCCCGGAGAGTATCCCTCAGCCGCTTTAGTTGACTCACGGTCTCCCTGTCCTCAGTAGGCTGAATGTCTGGATACGGTGCGGCTGCTGGACGCTTCCGGGTTTCCAGTGGTCGGTGCGGTGCGTTGAGCAGCCAGCAATGGGATGCGCCGTTCGAGGGCAAGGCCCACGGGATCAGGACATCAAACAGTTTCCCGTGACTCGCGTGCCTCGAAGTCGCCCTGCACGGTCACCTGGTCTCCACTATTACGTTCCTCCCGGGTTTCACGACACCAAACATGAAGACGAACAAGACCCGAGCCATTGCTCTGCTAAGAACACCCGTTTAATCTTCCACCTCTGATAGCTCATGATGATGATCTGTACTCTGCCAAGTGGTCTTCTTTTTCCACAGGAACCAAAGATTACGAATCCCTGGCCTAGACGCCTACACAGACGGATCGCATTCCTCTACTTCTGCTGGTGCTGGCTTTGTTATCTTGTGTGGGCCTGGTTCTATTACAGCAGTGCGCCGTTACCAGCTCGTTATCCAAACCTTTTTGTTCTATGTAGAATCAATAGCCCTGGACCAACTACTTCAGTTTTTACTTTATAATCCACCTTCTTCTCCGGTTCACATCTACACCGACAGCCTCTCTGCCCTAACCGCCCTTGATAACCTGTTTAGTCAATCCACCATAGTTCACGAATTAAAAATAGCCATCCTTTCTCTCGCTAATATTGTTTCTGTGCATCCCCAGCAAACCACATTACGTCGTGCAGACATCCCGGAGACGTCAGCAATAGACATTGCAGATGTCCAGGAGATGTACCGTAGGAATCAAAGTTACATATATTCAACGTTGCTACAACTGCAAAAAACCTACCCAAATCACACAAAGGATAACGTACAATAGACGTCTAAAGGTACTTTTATACGCTGTTTACGGGACGTTACCTTAGTGGTACGTCTTATGAATATTGTCGTGGTACGCATGCAAGACGTATATAGATGTCTGTTCTACATTGGTTTTCTGTCTTTGGCACAAGCATTAGTTTTTTATATTAATGACTTGTGTACGTTAGTATGATATTGAGATGTACCTGTATGCCTGAAATTTACATTTTTTATACATTATTTGGAAGTTTGGCCAGCCCCCTTTCCAAGGTTGCCTACGTGTTGTAGGCATTTATACCTCAAATACATGTCTTACTAGCTATTCAGCAATATTTGCTGTTACTTGTCACCTGGTTTCTAGACTATTGTGTTTCCACTTTTGAAGTGCTGCATACTGCATGAAGTCTCATATGTGAAGTGCCAAGCTGACCACACACTCTCACAGAAGCACACGAAGCACAGCTCTAAACAAGAAATGTCGCATCGAAAACAAGAGGCAGTAAGTAACAGCAAACCAGTCCTGATCAGCACAAGCGCCCTGGACACTAAGGCTACCCAGTAGCGTCATCGAATTGTACAATGCAGCACGGCTGTACAGGGGTTCTGCAAATAAACTACCACAGAAACAATTCAAAAATTAAACTAATTAAAATGACAGTCTTCCATCCTATCTGTAAGTACCTGCAGCAGGGCAGGAGAACGCTTTCAAAGTACACATAAAACACAAAAGAGTTCAGGTAGAACAGTTTATATTTACTTCCAAATCATGTAATATGCTTTCGCAACACAACCACTTGAATTTGCATTCCTATCTGCCCTGGCCCACAGGGTACAAATTGTACAATTACAAGAATAGTACAGATATTCATGACTATAAATAAGACACACAGCAGATAGGTTGACAAAAAAGGAAGAAAAGCAATCATGTACACCCTGGGTACAAGCGCAAGATAGTTATGCAACTTGAAATATCGCACATTAAAATAATTGGGTAAAAAATAACGCAAGAAAAGTGTGCAAACAAAGAAATGGTTGAATGGAGGTTATGAAAACACAGCAAATTTACGGAACTAAATAGTTCGCATGTACTGAAAAGTTTGTGGAACAATAAAACAAAAGCACCCAGGAAACAGACGTGGTGTTGAGTGGGGTTTGTGAGTGCCATACAAATTTAGGTTACTTTAAACAAACAAAAATCTGGGGAAATGGTTATGATTCATACAAAAGGTGTGTATAAAGAAATGACTGTACGGCGGTTACAAGAGCAGTAAAAATTTACGGGATGAAATCATTCACTTAGTGATATGGCAGTAGAACAATAAAACAACAAAAAACTTTAGAAACAACTTATCGAATTGTGGTTAGGAAAACAAAAAGATACCCTATTTTAATATTTCACACAAAGTGATATGATTTGGGAACAAACATAAAAACGGGGAACACGAAAATGATTGAATATTAGTTAAGTGAAGACAGATTTACTTGACCACGTGATTCACACCAGGTGATACTCTCAAAAAACAATCACACAAAATAAAAACGCATGGAAGCACGGATATGATTCGATGGTGGTTCAATGGTACATGCCTCCATCATCTGTTATGGTAGGGATTCTTGAACAGTTTGCATTCTTCGTTGTGGTGCCAATAACTGCCAAAATAGTTGCAGACCGGATTGGTTGGAAAGTGAGTAAAAATTTCATGGTCCAAAGGCTGAAATAAATTTAATACCGCTTCCAGCAATAAAAACACGAAGCCACTGGTTGTCCACAAAGCTGATATTTGCGCAGGATGTGACTGACAATAAAAATCTGGGCTCTATAGATTGTCTCGTGAAAGAATCTGATGTCTGTAACAACAAAAAGATATCTAGTTACACAGAATGCAGGATGCCACTCGCAGGTGGAAAAAAGCGTGTTCCCTATTTCCCAAACCAGGAGAAGACTAGCGCTAAGTTGACCGTCAACATTAGCTTGAGCAGGCGCCTTGTGCAGACGGCTGCAGTAGCACCTCCCTTGCAAGCCAGTTTATCAATCTAGGCATGGGTACAGGAAAATCTGTGTTGTTAATACAGATTTTTAGGACTGGTATAATACAGAATGGCCACTTACATTGTCCCTGAAAAATACAGTGTATGACAGCTGCATCCTACCGCTACTCGCCTACGGGGCAGAAACTTTCAGGCTAACTAAAAGGGTCTAACTTAAATTAAGGACGACTTAGCAAGCAATAGAACGCTAGAATATGGGTTTAACATTAAGGGACAGGAAGAGAGCGGAGTGGATATACTTTAATGTCATCATTGGCACTACTAACGGAACCTTAACATTAACTATGACAGCTAATGTTAGGTACCACTAAATATAACAACTATATTTCATGAATGGGGACTTTGAGGACATTTTAGCCCAGCTACAGGTCCCATCTGAAATTTCAAAATATTTTTCTGTGTCTACCCTAACCGCTTGGTGGATTGAAGTGACAATATATACACGGATGAAGCCATGTCCACAACATGTGGCAAAAGGAAACATGCACAAACCCGGACAGCGTCACTGTCATGGACGTATCCTTCGTGCAGCAGAATGGCGAGGTGGGCTAGTTGGTATATATGCATAACTAAACCTGCAAAAGGCACATCACTGATAAACTCGTCATGTTGTCCTGTTCGCTTGTCCTGCTAGGCATACATTTTTAGTTGAAGTATACGTTGTACAGCGGGAAGCATCAAAGTAGTGCAAAACATTTTTACAGCACAATCGCATTCATACACAGTCTAAGTAGCACCAGTCAGCAGCCTGCAACATGTAAGTTATTAGCAAACGACAGGCCAGCCATCAGAATCATACTTTGCCTTTAACCTGCGAAATCCCAAATGCTGTGTTACTCTGATCACCAAGGTGTGTTACACACTAAATTCATTAAGCTGAAAATTCCATAAGTGACAGAAATTTAACAGCCATTTTTGAATATTTTTACTAGAATGTTAAGATTAGTTTACGTTTGCGATGCTGCAGTAAGAGTACGAAGCACAACCAGCGCAGCTCATACTACTGTACCAGTTACGACATGCGTGTAGTTCTGACGTTACAAGTAAATTCGGGTTTCGTACACGTTGTTCATTCCAACATTTCACGACCAAACTGAGCGTTCGGAAAGATTGAACACACAATGGAGACGCGAAAAAAGCATCCAGATGGCATTTTAATCTAATGCTGTACTCTAGGAATTCACTGGAATAATACTTTATTATAATGCTACACGAACGGCAATCATTGAATTTATTGAAAACTATTATGACAAAAAAACGGCATCGGCAGAAACGAAACAAAAACCAATATCACGCTAAAAGGACACGATGTGCGTGTAACGTATACACACTTTATTCGCACACGCACTTATATTCGCACTTTCCAGCTCGCACTCTCCAGCTGTCCTTATTTCATTTCATATCAAAACATTCACCTAGCAAAACAGGACAGAACACAAACACTTCACCAAACACAGGGCTATAAATTGCACGAGAATTGATTCTGTTTACAAACGCAGCAGCCAGGTACAAAAGTCTACTGGCAAATCACCGCAACGCACAAAGCGAGTCCCTCAAATCGCTAGGGCTAACCGCTTACGCGTACCGAAGCACGAGAGCAACTCTGCTACGGTAAATACATATGACAAGAAAACAAATTTCACTAGTACTCACTTACCTCCACTACTTGGCAGTGTTTCTTCGTCCGGAAGATAAATCCATGGTAGTCAAATCACCTAAATAACGAAAGTTGATGGCGTGCACATCCGTGCAGTCACCGTCCTGTAGCACGCGTATCGATACGGAGTGCAGTTATACACTGTCGGGCGATCGGACTCGCCGCGCAGCGACTTCCTCTTTCGTGTTCGTCCGAGGGAAAAACTAGTTCCTGAAAGACACCCAGCTTTATAAAAACGCGTTGCGATATATATCCCCAGGATTTTGGTAAATACAGATATTAGTTTCCAATTATATACCAGAAAAGCTTGAGCGTGGGTATTTTTTAAAGAAAACAGTGATTGTACCGGCAATCTAGATTACGGCATTTAAGGCAATTTCAGGGTGTGCGGTGGAAATACAGCTGCCTGGGGTTGTAGGCGCCGTAATTTGACGGTTTGTTCTGAGGCCGCAACCACTTGCAGCGTGTTTTCCGCGCTTTCGTGAGTCGACATCGCCCCGCGTTGACGGCGTCGGCAAAATGCACGGCGACGTGAACTGACGCGGGATGAGGACGAGGAGAAGAAATCTTTATTGAACAGGTAGATCGAGCTTAGAACTAAGCGGGGTCCTCAGTCCAGGACTCCGTTGGTGCGGCCTGCCGTCTTCGCCCTTTCAGTGAGCCAAAGCTGCTTACTTAGGTCCGAGCTGGCAAGTTCACTCCCACTGCTCCTATGTAGCTACGCCGATGTGTATGCTGCTCACCAGATATCAGCGTCGACGCAGCGCCAGAGAGCAGGCGACATCGTCCGGATTCCATGTCCATATCCTGGTTTGGGGTCATTACGTTTGCAGAAAACAATCATTTTTTAACGTGCGGTACTTTGGTGCCTTGAGGCAAATTACAAGCTATTTCTGTTCGAAAGTCCGCAATCCTTCGTCGTTAGCTTGCCTTTCGTCGGGGAGATCAAGGGATTGGGAGAGCTTTTTGCGAGTTAAATACGGGAGCTCTGCCGACATCGCTTGAAGTGTTAGCATGAAGAGCTTGTCTGCAAGATCGGTTCGTAACAAAGTTTTATGAACGCCAGAAATTTAGCGGTGCATTCAAGTTCATTCGCGGCTACCCTAGCTTTCATAGAGGGATCGATGAAGCGCGATAGCTTTTCTTGGCTTAGATAAGGGAGCTTCGTTTACACCCCTTGCAGTATTAGCATAATGGACCTCGCCTCCAAGGTTGGTGCGGAAGAAACAAGAGTTAGCACTGCCGAAATTTGTCAAATACGACTAAAACGAATCACCGGACAATTGTCGTTGGCAGCCTCTGTTAGGGTACCAAATTCTTGGGTACACGCATTATTTTCCTACGTGGTCGAGTGGATTGGAGATTAGTTGCTGGTGTTGTGTTTTGAAAGTCTATAGTTCCAATCTTGGCAAAATCTCACGGATTTTTTAGTTTTTTTTTTTGCAATGAGGGTGTCATCGACTTTTTTGTTCAAGGCAAAAATGCAGAGTACTTTGCCGTTTAACCTACAAGTGACGTTTGACGGTAACCTCAGTATCAAGGCAGCCCCGAAATTTGCTTTGCTCACACTTTGAATTCACGAAGCTGCAGTCGGTGTGTAACATCAAGGTTAAATCAAGTAGCAAGTAAAGTTGTGCTAATTGCGTCTTCGTCCATCGTCCTATCTTATTTTGTTCACATTTGACGGCAATGATCCCCTCCCATTCTCTCCGCACCCCCCCCCCCCGAAAAAATCCTTACAAGGCTCGTTGGCAACGTCGCTTGTAAACGAATTCAGCACTAAGTCCCAGCCTCTCTCCGTGAGGTTCGGTATTTGGCTACTGTTTTGAAGGTCAAAGGTTCAAAGCAATAGTGGTGGAATACAATACTTGCACAAAACCCCTCGGTACAAAACCGTTGCAAAACACATACAAAACCCCTTGGTAACTTCAGCACAGTACGCCTGCGGAGAGTTTGAAAATAAAGATTAGCAGATATAGCTAAAATAAATGTAACTGCGATAGAGATGTTCGAAGTGAAAAACGGACATACCAGCAACATTTGAACAACGTCAGCTAAATATGTCCAAATACCGTCCCCAAATGAAGCAGCAGCAACATCGAGAGTACGTCTTTAGCAAAATTGAAAGAACGTCCGACATTAAGGTACCAGCAACGTTATCTCAACATCCAAAAATTTTCATTGAAATATTGCACGTTGTACGGATGTCTAATAGAGATACTGCTGGGACACAGACGTTCGGATCTTTTTGGCACGTCGCAGAGATGTTAGTGGTTTGTTGGGTGTTGATCGCGTTCCGGGAAGCTCAGGTGTTTGGGGTAACGAGCTGGCGGACATGGTGGCGGCAAGTGCGGCTACGAGAGGAGAAGATGCCCACGGTAAACGGTTCAAACCCATGATGAGATCGCTATGAACAAAAGAGGGTCGACTGTGGTCGACGGAAAATACCGACTTAGAACCGCACCGAGGGGTACCCAATGTATTAGACATTCCCTTCTTCTTCCCTCCAAAAAAAAGCTAACTCAGTTGATCCCTGGACATGGACGGTTTCCACATTACTTTTATAGCTTACAACTGAGGGAAACCTGTCGATGCTTCTGTGGACAATACCCACCTTCCATTTCTCGCTATTTATATGATTGTACAAGAACAGTTCTGTACATTCGACTAATCCACAACGTAATAAATCAAGGCCTGGAACCATCACATTTACGGACACTATTGAATGGCTGTGTAGCAGTTAAAATTTTAACAGAACTGGTTGACTTTATTAGATGCGACCGCATCTCATTCACCCGCCTTGTCCCCGCATCCGGCGTCGTCGGCGTTGTCGTCGTCGGCATCCGCCCCTCCCCAATTCTCCTCGCCGCGCCAGCTGCGCTCTCCGCCGCTCACCCCCTCTCCTCTCCGATAGCAAACACCCTCTCGCGAGGGGCATTGGATTGTTTTTGATTGGCTTGGCTTGGCTTGGCTTGGATTGGATTGGACTTGGATTGGATTAAAGTGGATTGTTTTGGATTGTGTTGCGTCATAGCCGCGGCAGACGCACTGGCGCCGGCGCGTCCCCTCACCGTTATGCGCGCTATAAAACGCGGTGCCTGCGCCGCTCCGCTCCATCGTTCCAGCGCCGTTCCTCCGCTGTCGAATGCTGCAACGTGAACCCCCTTTGCGTCGCATCTACACAGGGGTTCCTGCGAGGGGAGGTGGGAGTTTTCCGCGAACGATGTGCTCAATTTTTTTCCGTGTTAGTGTGACTGGTTTTGGTTCTTTGCAGTGTGCGAGGCTGAAAGACCATATGACTGGCATTTTCTAGTGTTATGTGTGCAGGGCTGCAGAATGTCATTTAAGCACAATGCCGTAGCTACCGTATCCTAAGTTCTCTCGTACAAGCGCAACATGCACTGACTGTTGTCTTTGTTTTTCTTACGCAGTCTGAAGGATGTAGTGGCGTGCTCTTTCTCACCACTTTTGAAACGTTGCGAGATATGCTTCGACAAGCTAGTCATATGTGCCACTTTTTTGTTGACTGGTGTCAGCTATAGAGCGTCCGTACAACGTTTTTTTCTGGACTGTGTGAAGCCACGTAGTATGTGCGCTGTTTACCTTTTCTTTTCGCAGTGTGCGGAGCTTCATTAGTGTGTCTGTTTTATTTGTACTGATTCCGATTTACTTTTGTCATTGGTGCTTCACCACTACGCTATTTGTTTCCTGTCTGCCATTTGGGTAAGCGTGGAGAGTTTGGTTTTGGGCTAAGTGTCACTTTTTTGCTCGTGTACAAATTATCTTTTGTTAAAAAAGTAACTTTTGGCTTTCGCTCCTTTTTATTTATTTTTTATTGGGTTTTAACCTGCCACAGCTTGGCTGGAGCGAGTTTAGTTTCCCCATTTTTTTTTCATTACGCGAACAGGGAATCAATAAAGTAATAAATAATAGAGCATCAAGGATTAAGTTCTTGGACATAAAAGGGGCATACGATGACATGAACAGAGAGATTTCTGGATCAATCTTGCTCCGCGACTTTGTTGAAGGCAAGGGACCTTTTTGCACAGGCTGCAACTTCGAGTAGCACTGACCAGAACGCATCTCAACGCAATCGGACGAGAGGACAGCCCCCACTGTTTTCTTTGCAGTTCTCTTGAAACTATCGGACATTTGCTTATCGTTTGTCCAAGGTATTCAAGCGAGAGAAAAAACCTTGAGGCAGCATTACTAGGCTTGGACACTCGGGCTCTACCCGAATAAAAGATTTTGGGCACGTGGGCTGACAAGAGGAAACAATGTCTGGCCGTTAAATCCGTGCTGACATTCCTGAGTGACTCCTCCGGATTCTTGGCACTAGGTTGTCACAGAATTCAACAGACTACGTAAAAGCGTCTCATTTTTATATGGGGGGTAATCATGTGCTGAAACATTGACTGTGTATAAACTGATTCAGCGTCCCGTTGTATATGACACGTTTATTTGTCTTACTACATATACACAGTTCATTCGTCAATTTAAATGCCATTTTTGACACCTGCAATATGGATTCCTCTCTCTTTTTCTCCCCACCACGCTCTCCCCAGTGGCATGCAGCAGGCCCAAGATCACTTGCTCAGGCCGACCTCTACTCTTTTTCAATAAACATTTGCTCTCTCTTTCTCTGTTGGCACAAGAGCTTGTTCCTAAGGAAGATAATTTACCAATAACTATCAAAATTTGACCCGATTCAAAGTTTCCAAAGTGACCATTACTCTCTTTATTGCACTTTATATAAGCTCAGAGAACTGGACCCCTAAAATCTCCTAAGTATTATTACAGAGCGTATACAAGGTGATCAAAGTTAAGTCGACAGGTTTTTTAAAAAAAATAGGAGCTTAGATTTACGCGAAGACCACCTCTACAGTGAAGTTATGCGCCCAGAGGAACACATAAATAGAAGGTAATTATTTAGGTAGGTGGCCTAACTAACTAAAATTAATTAATTACTTTTTAGTGGGTGCAGTAACAAGGCATGTTTGTATTGGAATGTTAGACGCAATCGTCTTCCTACGCAGTTTCAATTGGAAGAATGCTGCTAGCGCATCCGTAGTCCGAAATATCAAACGGTGAAGTTTAATTGCCGTCGCATCCGTCGCATGATTACGCATGCTAGAAGTCAAGACCGGCGCATAGCTCCTCCCTTTTGTTCTGTATCTCTTTAGCGGTTCCGACTACTGCAAATTGCGATAACGCCAGCCAAGAATGAATGGGTGCCAGTTATCACTTTTTTCCTGTGCGTCCACCCCTTTGTCGAACTAAACACCGTACACAGCAGGCACGCCAAAGAACAGAGGAGCTTTGCGCCGGTGCAGACGGTCTTGCATGCGTAATCATGCGAACAAGCATATAAACTTCGCCGTTTGATATCTCGGAATACGGGTGCGCTAAAAGAATTCTGCCAATTGAAACTGCGTAGAAACATGATTGCGTCTAACTTTCCAATACAAACATGCCTTGTTACTGTAGCCACTAAAAAGTTAATTAAACAATGTTAGTTAATTAAGCCTCAAATCAATAATTAGCTTCTCCGTATGTGTCCTCCTGACGCATAACCTCACTGGTGGTCTTCACGTAAATGTAAGCGCCTATTTTTTAAAAAACGCGTCGACTTAACGTTTATCACCCTGTATATTGCCCAATGCGCACCGCGGCCAGAAGCCGATCTCCTGAAAGGCCTCCGCACATCGAGTTGTTATGGTTTCTTACCTTGAGAACTCGTTTTCTCATACTGCTAACACCAGTTGCCAAAGGGCTGGGGCGGAGCACCTGGTGTTTCAGTTGACATATCGAAATAGGTCGTGTTTGAAGTAGGCCCAACCAAGCAAGGCAGTTTTCTGCGATTTCGCTTATTTGTCGTAGAGCTGTGCACGGGCCAAAAATTTGGGCCGGAGCCCAGCCCGGGCCGCGTATTCCCAAACCATATCCCGTAGGGGCCCACGCCGACTACACCCCTTAAGCAGGGGCGCCGCCAAAGAGGTTAAAAAATTGCAATTTTTGAACCTCCTTGAGCGCAGCACCGTGACGTCTCTACCTATATGTGCGCGACTTCATGCGAGGTGGATTCTTTCTTTTTTCCCCCTCCCGTCGTTTGGTCTGCTTTGCGGGCGGCCGATGGTTTCGCTCCGTGGGCGGGGCTGGTTTGCGGAGCTGGGGAAGCTGACGCACATGTGATAGAAGTTAACCTTTTGTACCTGATCCCCTGATCTCTCCGCGCTCTTCTTGCGCGCCTGCAAGTTGACGCTGACCTCCGATCGTGTTCCTAGATAAGCGCTCGGCTCGGCGCTCGAAGTGCGTGCGCGCGGATGGACGCTTTCACGCGCATGTGGAAATTATACACGTTCCGGAAAGCAAACACCCTCATTGAAAGCTCATTCTACAGCACACAGAAGGGTATACAATTGCGTTGGGTGCTCTTTCACTATATACACACCTCCAAACACGATTCGGTGTTTTCAGCGTCCATCCGCGCGCGCGCACTTCGAGCACCGAGCCGAGCGCTTATCTAGCAACACGATCGGAGGTCAGCGTCAACTTGCAGGCGCGCAAGAAGAGCTCGGAGAGATCAGGGGCTCAGGTACAAAAGGTTAAATTCTATCATATGTGCGTCAGCTTCCCCGCGCCGCAGGCCAGCCCCGCCCACGGAGCGAAACCATCGGCCGCCCGTAAAACAGCCAAAACGAGGGGAGGGGGAAAAAGAAAAAATCCATCTCGCATGAAGTCGCGCACATATAGGTAGAGACGTCACGGTGCTGGGTCGAAGGAGGTTAAAAAATTGCAATTTTTTAACCTCATTGGCTGCGCCCCTGCTTAGAGGGTGTGGTCGGCCTGGTCCCCTACGGGATATGGTTTGGGAATACGCGCCCCGGCCCGGTGCTTATTGCAGTAGGCCAGGCCCAAACCGACGAAGAAGGCCGAAGGGCCGGCCCGGGCCGGCCGAGACCTTAACCTTATGGCCTGGGCCCGGCCCGGCCAGGCTGCGGGCTTCCAACCCAAATACCGTAGGGGCCTGCGCATGATTGGTGCACGTTTGGAAGCGAAGACTACCTCAAGGCGGTAAAATTCATCGTAAGGGAAATGATAACAGGCAAAACAACCCCAATTAAACATAACTAGTCCTGATCCGGTCTTTTACCGCGTCAGCAACATGTTGTTTCAGCGATATCATAGAAAACCTTTGTATTGCTTCACTGTGCCGGGACATCCCGGGCCATCTGGACGGTCCGGCCTGTCCGAAGCATTTACCTTTAGGCCCGAGTCCGGCCCGGGCCCTGGTGAAAAGTAAGTCGGGTGGCCCGAGCCCCACCCGCGGCTAGGGGCGGGCCGAGGCTTTTGGGTAAGCCCGAGCCCGTGCACACCTCTAATTGGTCGCCTTGATTGCTGCGAAGTTTTGTATATCCTCGAACAAGCAATGGTTATTGGCAATTTTATCTCCTACACAGCATCATCAAAGTTTCTCCGGTTACTGCTATAGTTGTGCTTCCAATACGTCTTTGTGGTTCGTAACAATATCTATACCTACTTTTCGTTATCAATTAGCTAACTGTCTTTAATATATGCACTGACAAGTACCACCCACTTGCCGTTAATGTATCTTGTAATTTCTGCGAAAGGTACGGTACAACTATACTATGATTTTTTGTTCAGTAACTTAAATTTATATCTCACCTCTTAATTGCAACGTGAACAGCTGGTCCTTAATTGAATGCAAATTTCGCGGTTATTAGGGCACAGAAAATAGATACATTTTATTCAGTTTTGCAATTCACCGGCGTTGATGAGTTCTCACCCACTTTTGATCTTGTTTGGTTTCCGTTACTCGCGGCACACTGTTTCTTCATACTGTCCCCTTATTGTGTAGTACAGGATCTTTTCTTTTTTGATAAGTCCTTTTGACCTATTTTCCAGCTTCTCAACACTCACAGATTTGTAGTTCACATCGTCCCCTCTCACATTAGTTGAGTGGTAGGCAAACTTCCCCTCGAACTTCACTTGAACTGTGAATTGGCAGTTCTGCAATGAACATAGATCAACAAAATCTATTATATTTCTCCACACATCTGAAACCCATAACTGTTATTTTTTTCATATTTAACAAAAACCATTATTCAAGGTTTGTTTCTAATCAAAACATTGGATTTGTCATCAAAGAGCGCTGCTGTAACCATTCGTCAAGACTGCTTGTTAACCATCCTCATTTCGCACCTCTAAAGAAGAGCTTCACACATGTGACAGTCGCACATTAAGATACAGTTGTTTCGGTCACTCAAGACTAGCAGTGACGGAATAAGATTTAGTTAATGACCAATCGATTGATTGATCTTTGAATAACTCATTAATTAATTATTAATTATTTGCTTGACTGACTGATTGATTGGTTGACGTGTTTGATATTTTTTATGTGTACTAGTTCGATGTAAAATCCTAAAAAGGCTGCAAACTTACGTTGTATATTTTTGTTCTGTGCACGGTTATTAGCGCCACGTTCTGAACACATTTGTTGTTAACAGATGGCTACAGTTGCGCACATCGGTATTTTAATAACCTTCTAGCCCCTCAAAAGCTTTATAGCTTGCTTTTTCTCTATATTGAAAGGCAGGGATTCGAAAGAACCGTTCATTGAAGCGAGCTGGCCGCAAAACAACAAAACACACGTGATGACGACGATTATGTACAGATGAGGTAGAAGCAGCTTGGTGCCACAGGGTTGTGATGGTAGATTTACAGGTGAGGTTGAGAAACGCTCTATGGGGTGCAAATCACCGCTCACACTTATTCCTCCCTCTGAGGGGAGACAGCCACCTTTCTGAAGTCTATAAGGTAACGCGGCGGACAAAGGGTTTTATACGGGAAACGCGCTCAATTTCAGTGCCGGGGCAACGGCGGTCCCTAGGAGCATTTAGGAATGATTCAATTCAATTTAATCAATTCAGCCCCCAGTCCCCCAGGCGAGAAGTGGCCGTAAAGACCACTTGATAGGTGCATGAGGGCCCGCACCCGCAATGTAGACAGTTACAGTATTCTGTTTCCCTTTTTGTCTCCATTATAGAGAGTTGTTAGACTTCAAGAGTAGGCTAAGAACAATATACACTGTCATGCGCAGATGAACAATGAAGCATAGCGATTGCAGTGACACAGGAGCAAAAAAAGAAAAACAGTCGTAAAAATCAAAATATTTCTATACAAAGACTACATAAGCACGAAAATGCAAAAAGCAAAAAAAATAAAAAGGAAACGAAAAAGAGAAAAAAAAAAAACATTTGTGATCAACATATATAAAAAAGAACGGTGAGTGTTAACAACTTTTGAAAAACAATTCCCCCATTTTTTTCGGGTATAGCCACTTAAATTTGTGTTTACAATATCCCATTTGTTTAGCAGGGAAGGGACAGTACATCATAAATACTGCAGAAGATAGTTCGTCGAAGCGGAACTAGCCACCTGTCACTACCTCGAGTGCGCGAATCACTTTGTTGCATTTCTAAATCGCCAATGAGTTCCAAAAAAGCTCGGTATCTTTCATTTGAAACGAAAAACGAATACAATAAACGAAATTCATAAATGTTCTTGACAGACATTATTTTATAATGAGAGAAGAAAGACTGAGTTGAGTGCGAGTAGGGAACATTGGCAATGTAGCGCAGGGCTTTTTTTGTACAAGAAACAGTCTTTCAATATTTCAAATGGTAGTGGTGCCCGTATGAGAATACAGTAATGTAAATGTGCAGCGAACAGGGCGTGGTAAATCTGAATTTTAGCTTTCACCGGAAAATAATGTCTACATCGCGCTAGTGCACCAGCCGCTGACAACAATGGTCTAGTCAAGGCTTCTATGTGACCCGTCCATGTCGAATCAGGGGAAAATGTTACTCCTAGGATTTTGTGCTTATTCACTATCTCTATAGGTACGCTGACTAAAGTTATCATTTGATGCATCGTTCTGTCCTTGTTTTTAGCTCCAAATAAGATTGCTTTTGCTTTGTTGGCGTTAACTTTTAAGATGTTGGAATGTGACAAGTGGTAAATCATCGACAGGGCCTCCTGAGCCTTTTCCGCGATTTCGTTTGTATTTTGTCCTGAAATAAACAAACTGGTGTCGTCTGCATAGAGAAAGAACGCGACGTCGTTTGTGGTTTTAACATTATCATTACGTAGATACTAAATTGCAGCGGCCCTAATACGCTGCCTTGAGGTACTCCATGATGTATAGCTTTATGGGAAGAAATAAAGCCGCCAACTTCAACACACTGTTTCCGTTCTGAAAGGTATGACAGAACAAGAGAATGCGCTATACCGCGGACACCATAGCATTGTAACTTTGTCAGCACAATACCATTTTTCAGGTAGTCGAAAGCTTTGCTATGGTCTATAAATATACCGAGTGTAAGCTTCCTATCCTCAATATTTCTTTATAAGTTATTTTGTGCCAGTAGTGCCGTTTTTGTTGATCTGCCTCGTTGAAAACAATGCTGGCAGTTTGTAATTACATCGTGCTTCAGGAAAAAAGTGGTAATGCGGGAAAATATAACTTTTTCTAATCCGTTAGAGAATATTGGGTGTATGGATACGGGCCGTCTGCGTCATTCTTATCACCGTTCTTCAATATACCAGACACTCTGGCTATCTTCATAAAATGCGGAAACTGACCAGATTCCAGAACAAGATTAAATATCTATGCTAGAGACGGTGCTATGATGTCTCTCACGTACTTAATTGGTTGAAGTTTAATGCCGTGAATATCTTTTGCTTTACAGTTTCTTAAACTAATGAACGTCCGACAGATTTTGCTTTCATCTGTTGGCGCAGAAATATAGTATCAGAGTTTTGATATTCTGTCGTGGTCCCTGCCCGGTGTTTCGGTAGATAACCGGGGACGCTTCTTCCAGAACAGTGAAAAGGCCGACGAAATGATGAAGGAATTTTTGCAGAGCCCGGAAAACCGAACAGGAGTCCAGTGTAGGACTTCGTCCCGAAAGTGAAAGCGAACCTTGTGGTGGGGTGTGTCATGGCGTTTTTTGCGGTATTGTTCAGAAGCCTGCGTGCGAAACGAGCTTGTCGACGGCAGTGGTCCACACGAGTAATCAACTGCTCCGATAGGGAGCTTTAAACAGGTGCGGACGCAAGGAGGAAATTTGTGTCAAGAATGAGGGGTGGTGGGCAGCCGAATACCTTGAAAAATAGCGAGTAACCGCTAGTACGTTGATCAGCAGTATTATATGCAAACGTAACGAATGGCAGAATGTTGTCCCAGTTGCTGTGATCAAATCGAATATACTTAGAAAGCATGTCCGAGAGTTCGATGAAAGCGCTCGGTGAGGCCGTTTGCGGTTAACTGGATATAGTTTTGTGCACTGTACTTGAGGCTTGAAGGACATCAGCTAGAATATAAAACCGAAATATCTTACCACGATCACTTAAAAGGGCAAAATGGGCGCCATGGAGCAAAGGGACCGCTTCTAGAAAGAAGTGACCGATCTGTGAAGCGCAGCCAGTATGTACAGGATCCATTTGCGCATATCGCGTTAAATGGTCGCCTGCGGTGACAATGCAGCGGTGTCCTCCAGGTGTAGCAGGTATGCTTTCATAGAAATCGATGCCCCCGGTTTTAAAAGGCTAACCATGGCCCGGAAGAGGCTGTAGTGGACCAGCAGGGGGTGAAATAGGGTGTGTTCGCTGCTGACATGGAACGCATGATGCCATGTAGCACGCCACGCTGGAATACAGTCCCGGATAGTAGAAACGAGCACAAACACGTTTATAAGTCTTTTGGAAGTTTAAGTGTCCTACCATGGCGTCGTGAAGTGCAGCCAAAATTTGAGGACGAAAAGATCGGGGAACAACTGGAACTCATTTCGGGTTATAGGGCTTGTCAGCTGAATGGTATAATGCGCCATCCAGAATACTAGAATACTAAATTGGCTTAGCTGTCTGCGCAGACGACTAGTGGGTGGTCGTGCGGCACCGGTGATGCGGGGAATAATTGTTCGGCAGTACGTGTCTGCTCACGGCGGCTCAACGAATTTGGCGCGGCTGTTGAAGTAAATGTAATCGAGAGGTGCCAATGTGTGGTGTGCACTTAGGGAAGACGCGCTGCCTGAAGATGTAAGCAATGGGCAGCGTGAAAGAGCATCTACGTCGAGATGATATTTTTCCGGACTTGTACGTAATGGTAAAGTTATACTCTTTCAGGCGCAGGATCCAGCGGTCGAGACGTCCGGAGAGCGTGTTCATTGACAAAAGCCATCAGAGTTCGTGGTGATCTGTTACTACCTTGAAAGGCCGGCGGTATAGATGTGGGCAAAACGTTTATATAAACCAATTAACGGTATGGTTCTCGTGCTCAGTGATAGAATATTTTTTCTCATCAGTGGTCAGGGAACCACTGGCATATGCAACAACTCTGTCTCGAAGTTGCTCGTTGGGTTGCAACAACACAGCGCATCTCCCGTGTCCACTATGGGTTTGTTGAATGCAGTGTTTGCTCGTCGAAATTACTGAAAACTGGTCCGGAGGTGAGCGCGGCTTTGAGTCGTCCAAACGCTTCTTCGCACTTGCCAGATCACGTCAAACCGGTCCCGCCTTTCGGAAGCTTTTTCAGGGGAGAAGCGATGGTAGAAAAATTCCGAATAAAGTGACGGAAATATGAAGTCACTTCAAGAAAATGCGGAGAGCTTTCTGTTGTAAATGGCGGGGAAAGTTTACAACTGCAGCAATTTTGTCGGCGTCGGGTCGTATAACATCTTTGCTCATTACATGCCCTAAAACTGGTGATTTTGGAGGCGAAACGATATTTCTTTGTGTTTGGCTGTAGACCTGTCGTAGCAAGGCATTCAAGGACCTGGTCCAGGCACTGCCGATGTTCGTGGAAACGTGAAGAAAATATAATGTCGTCGAGATAGCACAAGAATGTCTTACGATTCAGAGAGCGAAGAGCGCCGCATACCATTCGCTCGAAGGTGGGCGGAGTATTACAAAGTCCGAAGGGCATTACAATAAATTCATATATTCCATCAGGTGTTGCAAAAGTCGTTTTTTCTTTGTCGTCTTGTGCATTAGAATTTGCCAGTACCAGGAGCGCAGATGAAGGCTCTAAGGCTCTAAAAATACTCCTCTCCTTGCAAACAGTCGAAACCATCGTCAATTAGCGGCATCGGGTACACGTGTTTGTAGTGTAGGGTAGCGCTCTGTAGTGTGCGCAAAAACACACTGATCCGTCTTTTTTCCTCACCAAGAGGACAGGTGACGAAAATGGACTAGATGATGGCCGAATTATATTGGTGCGTGTAAGCAATACCCAACCTATTCGCTGATAACTTGGCGCTCCGATGCGGATACACGATAGTAAAGACGGAGAACACTGCAGCTGCCGTGCGCTTCTATCCGGTGGGCTGCTTTGATAGTTTCTAAGGTGGTGGCATGGCAGTCAATTGATGATCCGTGCTTCCTCAGTAACTGCAGTAATGACTATTTCTCTGTTCGTAATATACCAATGCCTATTGTGGCTGCAACGGTGTCGAGGGGGCATGCCGACATGCTAGAGCGAGAACACGTACCGTGGTAGGCAGGAAAGGGGGACAAGAGAGCGAGAGCTGCCGTGTCGTCCACAGTCACTACAGTAGCAGGTTCGGGTATCAAGATGTCCTCGTGGGTAATATTTGTTGCGGCCAGTAACGCAACCCCATGCTAGAAACGCACCAGGCAGGTAGGAATGATGACCTCTTGTAAAGAAAGCTGCCAGATGTACTGGTAAGAAGATCTTTATAACAGATGTAATCGCAATATAGCGAAATAATTCCCTCTTGTCCTGGAGCGATGACAGTACAAAGACTGGCTTCAAAGGGGCGAGTTGGGGTGTCTCCTCAACACTGTAGTAGCCTGTGTGGTAAGCTGAATTTCCGGTCGGTGACAGGATATTACGGCATCCGACGAGCTGAGGACGTCATCCACCGGTTGATGGGATCTGAAAGCCCAGAGCTGTGAAAGCGCAGTACGCGATCCTCCTTATTATTGGACGCACCCGGTTTCCTTTAGCCAAGAGCAAGTACATCCTCGATATAAGAGGTGTACGTTTCTGGTGCTTGCTGCACACGGGTCGCCAGCTTCTTCCTTGCGCTGTCGAAGCAAGCTGCAAAGTGCCCAAAGGTCCGCCGCAGCTTAGTAGTGAATTCAGTCCAGCCTTTTATCGATTCTTCATGGTTAAGGCACCAGGTTTTGGCTACTTTCGTGAGAGAGAAACTTAGATCTGATATTTTGGTGTCATCGTCTGACTGGTCAAAAGCGCTTACTCGGTGGTAAGTATACAGCAATTCCTCGACGCCATCGCCGCGAAGCCCAGCGAAGAAGCGGAATCCAACATCGCCTGGTTCCGTGGTCATCCGAATGGCCTACTGCTGTAGGCGTCTACCTGAACAGATTTCCAGGAGTGTAGTCACAGTGCTAGACCACAGGATCTAGCCGCACGCTCCGCCACTTTAAAGGGAGAAATTCGGAAGAGCCTTTATTGTAATGACCTGGCCGCACAACAAAAAAACACGCGCGATAATGATAACTACGTACAAAAGAGGTGGAAGCAGCTTGGCGCCACTGGGTTATGATGAGGGATTTACATGTGGTATTGAGAAACACTCTCTGGGGCACACATCACCGGTAACAATATCCCAAACCGCAGGACTTCGGGAGAGGGACAATGTTTCTCCCACGTTTTTGCGTGGGCACCATCACACTTCAACGAACTCTACAGAATGTTCCTGTTTACTTTTTGGAAGAAACACGTACCGCATCATTTTGTGTATAGTACTTCTCCTGAAAACTCTCCATGCTCACGAAAAATCTCCTACACTGCGAAAAGAAGTGGCTGCTGTTGAAGTCATTGTGAGACATTATGTATCGATGTCAAAATTGTTGGTCTTGTCTGATATTATGCGTTTGCAATCCTGTTTCTTGTTCAGTTATTGTTTTATATCTATTTCCGCACTTATTGAGTATCTTGGCAATCTGTGACCTGTGATTCTTAATGCTTAATCTTTTTCGCATTCAATTCTTAATTCCTTTCCGCCATTCTATGTCCACATCTCCCTCTTATATACCCAAACAGTGTTGTCTTGTATTTGCGTTGATACATAAATCCACATGACACCTAGACATCTCTCTGCTCTTATCAGTAAGTTTCTGAACTATGCCAGCTAATAACGAGAGCTACGACAAATTATGGTTTACTTCTAGGCTTGACAACACATGATTTTATTCAGCGTAATGCGCTCACAATTGTCAGTCCCGGATCATCCAAATTGCCTCGCATTACTTCGTATGCATTGCCTATTATTGTAACGCAATGTCTATTGGCCATTACTTCGAGGGTACCGCCTATAACTCTGAATGAATTGTCAGTCCCTAAACTTCAAACTGCACCAAACTACTTCGTGTTTATAACACTCAACAGAAGAGTGTTTCTTAAAGATGCATTTCCTTCATTTATTCTGAGCTGTTTTTGAACTTTTTTTATGTATCTTGTCTTTTATTGCGCACCCACACAATTACATAATCGAATTCCTTGACTGCATTTCTTCAAGGTATAGTGACAATTCTACAATTCAACTTCGAATGAAACCATTATTCCTGATTTTTCTGTGGGACTTTGCAATGGAAATCTCCAAATCCGACTTCTGGGCCACATTGTGTGAACCTTCACGTGCCTTTGCCTACTTAAAGATTCAACTCAAAGAAATTTTTATATCAACATACTCCCCATATGAACCGAAAACATTTTCTGTATCTGAACTTCCCCCCAAAAATATTTCTACTCCTTCGTGTCGCGCATGCTTAAATTGGAGCCGTAACAATTTAGGGTTTCTTATTTATTTATTTACTTATTTCTTTATTTTCAATATTGTGAGCCCTTCTGCGCTGTTACAGGGTGGGTTATATTCACACACAGACGAACCGTACTGAGATCAAATAGCATCTCTCTTTCAGGCCACAATGCATGTTGATTTGCTGCAAGCATCGTTGCCTCTACCATATTATTTCAGACTAATATAAAAAGTAACCGCGCTAATTAGTTCACTAAAGACGTCATTAGCGCATTCATTTCACGTACCTCTGAGGCATCAAGATTTGGGTGGCCTATATTAGCGCAAACAAATTATCACCCGCGCGGCTGCCTTTTAGTGCTCCACACCAATTTTTCAATGACCTTCCTTTTCTTACATTTAGGCTTAAATTGAATAATGCATTCACGGCATGCCAAGTATTCATACGTTGTGACAAGAGAATGTCATGAACTATGGCGTAGGAGAACTATGTATTTAGAGGATTTACATGGCGACCATGAGAGCCCGCCCTAGCAGCGCCAACCCTCTGCCGCTTCGTCGTTGGAGGCTGGAAGAAGCACGTCATCTTCCGCCGCTCCCACCCGCCTTCCTGTTATATATATATATATATATATATATATATATATATATATATATATATATATATATATATATATATATATATATATATATATATATATATATACATATATATATATATATATATATATATATATATATATATATATATATATATATTGTAAGCACTGTAGTTCTCCGCGGCACAATATTTTGCTGATTTCAATCTTATGTGTAATCATCATCGCCTGTCATCCTTTTCAGTAATGCTTCATCTTCGTCACCTGTACATGATCATTATCATCCCTGAGGCTAGTGCTGCTTGGCTGCGCGTTCGCCAAATAAACGGCGTCTGTCTCCTCCGCTCTATTAGTGAGCGACGTCTCCTTGAAGGCCTCTTACAATATATATATATATATAAATATATATATATATATATATACATATATATATATATATATATATATATATATATATATATATATATATATATATATATATATATATATATATATATATATATATATATATATATATATATATATATATATATATATATATTGTAGTGGGCTTTATTTAGACAGCCGAGGAACCGAGGGGATGAAGCGACGGAGGAAGAAGAAGCTCGAGCAGCCGAAGAGGCAGCGCAGCCAGCACTGAACACGATCACGCTGCGAATGCTGTGCGCTTGATGCGTGGGGTTTGTCCGTGGGGATTGTCCTGCTTCCGTTTGGATTTCGGCCGGAGCTTTAATCCCTTGACCCGGACCTCGCTTCTTCGTTACAATTACCCCCGGGTGACAAGGAGCCATCCTGGCGACTTCATGGCGAGGGCGAGACGATGGGCTCGTGGTAGAGCTTCAAACGGTTGGAGTGGACAGTCTCGCGGCCACGGCGACGAAGATCGTGAGATGGTGTGAGCGGCTCAACGACGTAGTTTACTGATGACGCGCGCTCTATGATGCGATACCGGCCATGATATTTGGCGAGGAACTTAGAAGACAGGCCAGGCGTTGTAAGCGGTATCCATAGCCAAACAAGAGATCCAGGGGGGAAAGAAGGCGGAGATGACCCACCTAGGTCGTGTTGGTACTTTTGGCGACTTTGTTTCCTGGACGTGAAGGAACGTGCTAACTGGCGACATTCTTCAGCGTGTCGCGCTATATCGGAGACGGGCTTGCCTTCCGAGGCATCGGGGCTGTATGGGAGGATGGTGTCCATGGTGCATGAGGGCTCACGTCGTAGAGAAGGAAAAAGGGAGAGAACCCGGTGGTGGTTTGCGTTGCCGTATTATACGCGAAAGTAACGAATGGAAGCACCACGTTCCAGTTAGAGTGGTCCGATGCTACGTACATGGAAAGCATGTCACCAAGCGTGCGATTAAATCGTTCCGTCAAACCATTTGTCTGCGGGTGGTAGGAAGTACAGGTCCGGTGAACAATCTTGCATTCACTGAGGAGAGCTTCCAGAACTTCGGACAGAAAGACGCGTCCTCTGTCGCTGAGAAGCTCCTTGGGGGAACCATGACGTAGGATGAAGTGACGAAGAAGGAACATGGCGACGTCGCGTGCCGTAGCGCTGAGAAGCGCGGACGTTTGCGCGTAGCGCGTAAAGTGGTCTACGGCGACAATAATTTACCTGTTCCCAGAAGGCGTGAATGGTAAGGGTCCGTAAAGGTCAATTCCAACCCGGTCACAGGGGCGCGAAGGGCAGGGTAGAGGTTGCAAGTCTGCTTCAGGCTTTGGATGGGGTAGCTTGTGTCGTTGGCAGGCCTCACAGCCACGGATGTACTTGCGCACAACACTATACATTCCCTTCCAGTAATACCGCTGACGAAGCCTACCGTAAGTTTTCAAGACGCCAGCGTGGTCGGATTGGGGGTCAGCGTGGAAAGATGCACATATTTCGGCTCGTAGATGGCGTGGTACTACGAGCAGCCATTTCCTTCCGTCGGACATATAGTTGCGACGGTATAGAAGACCCTCCCGCACAGTGAAATGAGCTGCTTGCCGTCGTAGTGCTCGAGGTTAGAAGGAGGCTGTCGGGGCGGTAAGGTACGTTATAATAGAAGAGACCCAAGGGTCTTGTCGCTGGTGGAAGGTCAGGTCAGTAAGCGTGAGCGCAGAGACCATGGACTCCGGTGAATCGGGGCACGTCGTCGAATCTGGCAGAGGCGAGCGCGAGAGGGCATCGGCGTCAGAGTGTTTGCGCCCTGATCTGTAAACGACGCGAATGTCGTATTCTTGAATACGTAGGGCCCAACGCGCAAGCGGTCCCTTGGGGTCTTTGAGAGACGACAACCAACATAGGGCGTGGTGGTCGGTTACGACGTAGAATGTAAGGCCATATAAGTAAGGTCGGAACTTTCCCAAGGCCCAAACAATCGCCAAGCACTCTTTTTCCGTTACGGAATAATTGGACTCCGCTTTCGTGAGGGTCCGGCTGGCATATGCAACGACTTATTCCGGGTAACCAGACTTTCGCTGTGCGAGAACAGCACCGAGGCCGACACCACTGGCGTCCGTCTGCACTTCGGTTGGGGCGCTGGGGTAGTAATGGCGCAAAATGGGTGGTGATGTCAACAAGCGCCGTAAAGTAGAAAAAGCCTCGTCACACTCTGGCGACCACGAAGTCATTCCATTGTCGCTGCCCAGTAGTCTTGTTAGGGGCGCTATGATGGAAGCGAAATTTCGGACAAACCGGCGGAAATAAGAGTAGAGGCCAATGAAGCTGCGGAGGGCCTTGAGTGACGTCGGCTTGGGAAACTCCGCGACTGCCTGCAGCTTGTTCGGATCAGGTAGAACACCCTCCTTGGACACCACATGGCCTAAGATTGTCAATTTGCGGGCCCCGAAGCGACAATTTTTCAAGTTTAGCTGTAGACCAGCGGCCGTCGGGCAGGTCAGAATTTGTTTGAGCCGCATGAGGTGTGTCTCTAAATCTGGAGAAAACACGACAACATCGTCTAAATAACAGAGACACGTGTTCCACTTGAGACCTCTTAAGATGTTGTCCATCATCCGTTCAAATGTTGCTGGCGCGTTGCAAAGGCCAAATGGCATTACATTAAACTCATATAAGCCGTCGGGAGTAACAAAGGCTGTTTTCGGTCGGTCAGATTGGGCCATCGGAACCTGCCAATAGCCGGATCGCAAATCTAATGAAGAGAAAAATTCCGCACCGTGCAAACAGTCAAGGACATCGTCAATACGGGGCAATGGATAGACATCTTTGCGGGTCACCTTTTTAAGCCTCCGATAGTCAACGCAAAAACCTATGGAGCCGTCTTTTTTAGTGACGAGCACTACCGTCGATGACCACGGGCTTTGCGACGGTCAGATGACACCTCGCCGAAGCATGTCTTCCACTTGCTCACCAATGACGCGGCGTTCAGATGGTAATACTCGATATGGACGCTGGCGCAAGGGTGGCTGTGCGCCGGTGTAGATGTGATGGGCGACAGTTGACGTACGGCCCAAGGCAGTTTGGTTCGAGTCAAAGGAATAATGGAAGGCGCTTACAGTGCGAGCAATTGTGTGCGCTGCGTTAAGGTCAAGCTGCTGTCCAATGAAGAGGCGAAAGCGTCGGCCGGTAGCGTATGGGCATGGGAGGACGGAGTGGTGAGAGCGTTGATGTCCAGGGCAGATGTACTTTCATTATCGTCGAAGTAGAGAATGGAGGCTATGGGTTCAACATTACCGAGGGATTCGCCGCGCAGCAAACTGAAAGGGCAGGGGGTCGGATTCGTAATCCACATTGACGTGCAGCCAGACTGCAGCTCCAAAACAGCAAAGGAAGGGGTAGGTTTTTTCGGCGGAGGAATACTTCGGACGGAGTAAACAGAACCGTGTCATCGTAGGTATAGTAGCACGACAGAGGTACAAGGATAGAGCTGTACGGCGGGATATGAGCGTCTTCGGAGATGATGATTTTGTCACTGGAAGACGATGAACCGGGAACATCGCACAAAGGCTCATAATATTGAGCAGATAACTCGACCTCAGCACGGGCACAATCAATGATCGCATGATGGCGAGAGAGGAAATCCCAGCCCAGGATAATGTCGTGGGAACACGAGGCCAGGACGACGAGCTCAATGGGGGAAATGGCATCTTGAATAACTACACGCGCTGTACACGTCGCAAAGGGTTCGACTTGTTCAGTGTTTGGGGTACGAAGCGAAAGGCCTGTGAGGGGTGTGGTTACTTTTTTCAATGAGCGACAAAGTTTTTCACTTATCACAGAAATAGCGGCTCCTGTATCTACGAGGGCGACTTTGCGTATACCGTCAATTGTTACGTCGATGACATTTCTTTTGGGGCGATCGAGGTCTTGTGCATTTCGATGAGTGCGCAGTTCGTGCCTCGTGAACTGCGCACGTTAGTTTCCCTCTTGGACATCTCCGGGGCGGCGACGCATAGGCGACAGTGAGCGGCGGTGTGGTGACTGTGAACGGCGGCTGGCGTCAACGGCACGAGTGGGCGGAAACTGATCAGGAGTTGGACCAGGATGTGCGCCACGACGAAGCGGCGGCGGCTCATAGATCGACATGGGATGGGGTGAGTAGGCAGCGGCACAAAGTGCGTCGGGACGAGACAGTGGCATACAGCGGCAGTAACGTGCAACATGACCCGGTATGCGGCAGGCGAAGCAGATAGGCCGGTTGTCAGGTGTTCGCCAAGAATTGGCGACTGGCGGCGTCATCTGAGAAGGGAGCGGTGATAACGTTGGCCCCACACGACGAATTGCGGAGAACTGGCGTGGAGTTCGGGCCGTTAATTGAGCGTAAGTGAGCGGTGCGGCGTCTTGAGCAGAAAGTTCAGCTGTCGGAAGCGCTTCGGCGATTTGCTCCTTAATAACAGTTTGAAGAGCAGGAGCTAGAGATGATGATGTCTCCTGAACGTGGGGCACGTAAGAAATTTGGCGCGCCACCTCTTCGCGCACAAAACCTTGTATTTTTGCCCAAAGGGAAGGGCTTTCCGAAGAGAGAGCGAGGCCCGACACGGTATGTATTGGTCCCAAAGATTGACAGGCCACGACCCGGGGCCTGCGCAGTTCGTCGTAGCTCTGGCATAGACTTATAACTTGACTCACCGTGGTCGGATCTTTCGCAGTGAGCATCTGAAAAGCACCGTCGTCGATGCCTTTCAAGATGTGCCGGATCTTCTCGCCGTCCGTCATTGCGGGGTCGACCCGCCTACACAAGTCCACGACGTCTTCGATGTAGCTGGTGAAATTTTCTCCCACCTGCTGGGCTCGTGCGCGAAGGCGCTGTTCGGCGAGAATTTTACGCACGGCAGGGCGCTCAAAAGCTTCTAAAAAGCGCGTTTTGAAGTCCGTCCAGGTATGAATGCCGGTCTTGTTGTTGTTGTACCACAGCTCTGCGACCTTCTCGAGGGAAAAACGTTGTTAAGTTTCATCGGGTCGTCCCATCTGTTGTAGTTGCTGACGCGCTCGTATGACGAAAGCCAGTCGTCAGCGTCATAGTCGCCATTGCCGGTGAACTTGGGAGGATCACGCTCCCGGAGCGCGCCAGAGCAGATCACAGGCGACGGCGTCGGCTGCGGTAGAGTGGCGTTGTCGTTACCGGGCATGGTTGGGGTTGGAAGCCGCCGATTTCGAAGTTCCAGGGTGATGGCAGCTGAGCTCGAACCCGCACACTCCACCAAAATGTAGTGGGGTTTATTTAGACAGCCGAGGAACCGAGGTGATCAAGCGACGGAGGCAGAAGAAGCTCGAGCAGCCGAAGAAGCAGCGCAGCCAGCACTGAACACGATC